>NW_013669310.1:93927-95354 GCF_000517525.1 Limulus polyphemus
ATACTAAAGAAATTTTAGATTTTAAGAAAGTGAAGGAAGATGGAAATAAAAGGAATCAGACTGAGTTTTACTTTTCTTTCTAATCATAAAATGTTGACTAGATTTGGTATAAAGAAAAGTTAACTTCTTTGAAGAGTCTTCAAAGATAGGTACTCTTCAAAGTGCCTTACACAGAGATGAACCTTGCACTGTTTATAAGTCAACTTAATTAAACCTCTGTGGAGGCACAATCTGCACCCCCTTTTTTTTTTTTCAGCAAATGCTGGAAAATGTTTCCCAGGTGCGAGCCATTCCTTTGCATCTGCCTGAACTGGTAAATGGATACTTGAAAAACAAGAAGGTCCTCCTCTACTTTCAATTATAGGTTTCACGAGAGATTCCAATAATTGTAAACGGAATTCCTTCTGTTTGCACTTGCTATTTTTAGTTATCTGTTTGAAAAGAATAAAAGAATTGACAATAGACAGGTCAACAAGTCTAAAGAAAAGCTTGTTATACCATTTGACATTTTTACGTGGAATGGAATAATAGCTAAGACATTGATCATTAAGATCAACCCCTCCCATAAACTTGTTGTAATCCAAGATTAGCTGTGGCTTGCTAATCATGTCACCCTGTCTTCTTGTCACTTTCTTTACTGTAGCATTATTGATTGTAGAAAGAGCATGAACATCTCTTTTTATCAGTCCACATCACAGCAGAGTTGGGGAAGTATAAAAATTATCAGTAAAAAGAGAGTGTCCCCTTCCAAGGTACTTTTCCCATCAGAGTCATTACAACTGTGCTAGCTAAGCCCTTGGAAGGTACAGATCCCTCTTTACCAGAGTATATTCTAAAATTTAAACAGTATCCAGTCACGGCTTCTGCCAGAACCCAAAGTTTCATTCCCCACTTGGTAGGCTTGCTAGATAGATATTGCTTAAAAGAAATTCTACCCTTGTTCCCAACATTTGAACATCAATAGAAAGTTCCCTAGAAGAGTTATAGTGAGCTGGAAAAGCTGTTAGTGGATGATCAAGCACAAGCACAAGTTTATCTTGTTTAGGATCAGTTTTAGGTAGATTATTAGTATTGTCATCGAAATGAAAGAAGCAAGCAATAGTTAGGAATTTTTCTCTGAAAAATACTGAAGAAAACAAGGGAAGATGAAGTTAAGGAGTGGTAGACCAGTAATTTGTAACAGATGGTAAGAGAGTTATACCCATAGAAATAGTTAAACCAATAAAAGTTAAAATTTCTTGAGGAGTAACATCACTATATTTCAGAAGTTTCCTTTTCTTTCTGACATCGTTGTTTAGGTGTTCCCCTTGCTGGTGTGCAAATCTATTTGTTTCTTCAACAATTTTGGTAACAATGCTGAGAGAAAAAAAAAAAGTTGAAAAAAAATCAAGGAGTCTGACACCTACTTGCTTGACGGGAAACAGGCT
>NW_013669310.1:95364-105844 GCF_000517525.1 Limulus polyphemus
ACACCTACTTGCTTGACGGGAAACAGGCTCTCCTCAGATGAAGTCCCCCAACAATCTGGGCTGCTCATCTTTAAGAACTTCCCATTTCCATTCTGCACTACAGGCCAGGGGCTTTTTTTGCGTCCTTTTACCTCTGGCCATTTTGGAAGTTAATGTAGTGCTGGTCATGGGAAGATCACTAACCTCAGATTATTGGTGGTCATGAGGAGAGTCTTCTTCCCTTGAAGGTAAGTCAGGCACCTCAAACAAATTTGATTCCAGCAAAGCTGGTTCTTGCTCCTCTCCATCTTTATTTGTGGCTTCTTCTTCAAACTCAGAAAGAGACTTCTTTAGAGGTGGAAGCGAAAAACAATTTGAATGCTTCATCTAAAGAACGATTTTTCTTTTTTCTAAGTGCTGAAATATCTTCCACCTAAGAAAATTAATATGCTGTTAATATTCAGTTGACATAATGAAAACATGATACATATACATTTGAATTATTGAGCTTTGACTTTAAGAATACATTTAACAAATGTACATTTTGTTTATATGTGTATGGACATAAGCAAAATCACAAAATATAATAAAAACTAATTCATGTGACGTACAAATAATGAATCTAATTTACATATTTATCATCAAAAGTAAGAAATACACCATGAAAATTTACTAATTAGGTAGTGTATAAAAAAACATACATCTTACTTTATATGATATCCAAGTATGTGTTGGGAGATACTTCAATTTATCTCTATTCTTGATATCCAGGAAACTAAAAATAAATGCAAAAAATTATTATTCTGTATAAGGAGCAGGCAGAACTAATACACACAAACAGTTTATACATAAAATTGCAAGTACTTGTGACATTACATTACTGAAAAATATCACTCCATGTATGATGGTGATATATGTGTATATAAACTAAAACAAAATAAAGTGAAACTAATTTCAATAAAATTATCTTGTTTAATTATTCATCCTTAGCAACATAACATCTTTGAATATATATAACTATTATGTATAAAGAAAGCCCATCTTACCTTAGATGAAATTTGAAGTGCTCCAATTTCAAAATTTTAGCGAAGACTGACGAATTGCTGTGTGTCGGTTCCCTTGGTAAATGAAGTTTTTATTCTTGTAAGAGTCTTTTAAATACGTGTTAAAACTCAGTGTACAAGTGACAACAATAAATCCCATATGTTGGTTGTGAAACAGACTAAACACATTCACCTCAATAATACACGGAAAGCTGCGACATTCTCACAGTTGGGTTGCTAATACACTGATGGGCTTAAATTTCAAATTCCATGATAAATCTTGCCTGTAATGAGAGGATGTGACCAGAATAATCTTTTAAGTGCTATGAAGTGATTTTCTTTGTAATTTATGGTGTCTGTATCAATTGGTAAGTCTTGTAACAGGATGTATCATGTAACTAGGGTCAGGCAGTGTCATTCAAACCACCTGTACTGCGAGTTATTACCACTCACTAGTAGTGGTAATTAGGTTTCTCTGTGTAGTGAAACAACATACAATGACATATGTTGAAATAAAATTGTTTGAAAGTTCAAAGGAATGATATTCAAGTACCAAAAAATATCTCTTACTATCATATCTACAGTAATGTTCAAATGCGCCCGTGCTGGGCTGAACGAGAGTGAACCCCAACAGGGGTGAGATAGTTTACAGAAAATGCACAAAGTTCATGTTGCTAACCATATGGTTTATTTGGCACAATAAACAAAAGTACGGCTGTAATGAAACATAAACTTGAAATAAAAATACATTTATGAAACAAAATTAAAATGCTTTTCTGTACATATATAAACATGAAATCCTAGTTAAAATAAACATGCTCATTTATTGTTTAGGTTTATTTACAAATATTATTTTCAGGTCTTGTATATTACTTGAAACCATAATGAGAGTAAGAGATTATTAAAAAAAATGAAAACTAGATAAAATTTGCATTTTATGGACAATACAAATTTTTTGGGATTTCAAAATAGTGTACTAAAACATAAAACGTAATAAGTTCAAATCTGGAACAAGTATAAACTACATGCATTTATGAAAGTTCTTATGAAGTTTCAAAAAATTTCATCCTCTAGTTTTATTGTTGGAATAAGATAGCAAGACTTGCATTGGCTACTTAGAAAGTTAGTAACTGGTGGTCATCGAGTTAACCCTATTGTCACAGGTATCCTTCACTGTGCATGACACAAGGTTTTAGTGTCTTACATTCAAAATTTTATTAAACTACTTTTTGTTTATGTTATACTAATTAAAATATAAAATCTTAGCTAATAATCCACATTCTAATAGTATAGAAGTTTTAAGTTCTTAATTCCACAAGGCAATATTTAAAAAAAATCCCGAATTTCCAATAGTGTGACACGCGTGAAATTTTCTCTAGGCATCTTGTCTCCTCTATTTAAAATCATTATTGCTCAGACAAATCCTTATTTTATTTTTTATTTTTTTTTTATAGTCTTCAATTTTGTTTAGTTACAGAGCTATTGAATAGAAAATCAAACCCCTCCTGCCACACCCTCACTTTCAGGATTTTTTAATAGCTCTCTCTTACGCATAATTATGTATTACCTATAACCAATAGAAAGCAAAGGTTTTCATCTATCAAATGGCATATTGTTTAGCATTATGTTCTGAATGGTTAAATGTTAATTTCACTCAGAGTACCAACATCGTTCCTGTGAGAAAGTTAACGACTAGCTTGGATGAATTTCTAACAACTCTTGTCGCATAGTTAGAAGGCCAGAAAAATTTTGAGAAATAAGGGAATTTGTCTACTTTTTTGCACATTATTAGTCTATATTGTTTGGTGCATTATTTAATTAAATGAAAATTAAGTGCATTATTATCATTAGTATATAATAATTAGGGTTAACTCTCTTCACAATCGAAAAACAAGAAAATAGAAGATTGGTTAAGTATTTTATTTCTTGTTTTTCATGTTTATTCTTTATGTATAATTATAATAAAATGTAAAAATTGGGATCCTTTTAGGTTAGTTAAGATTAGGTTAAGTAAAATAAATAATAATATTACAATAAAAATGCTTCACACACACGAGCAGCTCATAGTAGCTTGTGGGTAATGTATTTCGTTAGCGTAACATGAACTACAAGTTCCCCAAGTAATCCGCAACTTATACCGGAGTGGACAGTGGTTAGACATGGTTCAAAGGGCAATAAAACAATAAAATTTAATTATAAATATATGTATACTGTTACAAACAAAGAGTTACTTTAGATAACTGAATCTAGTTTCATGTTACATTTTGAAGTCATTCTACAAAGAAAAAAAGGATAATTTAGATTTATTTTGATTTTGGTGGTTATAAGGTCGGTTGAATTGATCGATTCTGTTTTGAGATAGGGTAGAGAAAATAACAGATAAACAATCATGTTTTACTGAAAAAAATCGTTTGTGATGCATTTAGGAGGTTTTAGGGATTACACAAGAAATTTGAGATTTTTGGAGATGAGGAAAAATATTTTTAATTTTACTTTTGCACACGGTCTATTCAAACCAAATACTCATATTCTTGAACAAGCCATTATTTTATTTTATTAAAAATACTTCACTAAAAAATATTATTTTTTTTTGTATGTGAAAGACATAATATTAACAGAAAGACTGCAAAATTTTGTGAAGATATACACTATATTGAAAGTTAGAAGTATTGAATCTATAAAGACTTTAAATGAGTACAAAGAGGTTCCATGGTTGATCAAATTGACCGACCTCGTGTTCAGAGAGTTAATTTAGAGTTTAATTCACATCATTCCTATCAAGTTTCTAAGGAATCAGTTTACAGGAAAACATTGTGATGAAAGCTGCTGACTGATTCAGTAGATAAGTGTCCAACATCTAAGTATGCACACTGTGGTTATTTTTGCTCTGAATATATAATAAATATTGTGTTTCACATTATACCATGTGTCCTGTCTGTTTATTTTCTTAGCTTAAAACTCAACCATTTACTAAACTCAGATTTACTTTGCAATTTTCCTGGTTGATCCTCCTATTACCTAATACTAATTAAGAAATCAAAGTCAACCAAGAATACCACAGTATGTGTGATTTTAAGGGATTCTGCAAGTTTCAATGATAATCTTAGTTTAAGTGAACTGTGAACTTTAATACAGTAGGAAAAACTAACAGGACTTAATGTAAGCTTATCAACTCATTTTAGTTGGAAGTAGTTTATTTATTCTTATCCACAGTTATCTATTTATTTCATTTTTATTTCTAAGTTTTATTCAGTAACTTTTAACTATTCATTTATATACTGTCAGGCTTTGCAATAATGAAAATAAATAATAAACTTGTCTTGGGATAGACACTGTTCACTCTTAAAGGGCTGCATAGTAATTTCTCAAATCTTTACTTCTGAACAAATATGAATAAAAAATAAATTTAAATAGTAAAAACCTATGTTAATACCTATTGCAACATCTATTTAAAGGACAAAATTTCAATATACTTACCAATTCAAATCAGATAACTGTACAAGTTCATGAACGATAAACTGTTGAGAGAAAGGGTGGTTGAAATTTTGCAGTATACATTCAAAATCATCATCAGCAATATCATCTTTGTGGTAGAATCTTTCCGACATACTAGAAACCACCTTTCGAATGTTTAACCCACATAAGTATCGTTCCATATATTCCTCCTTCCAAGTGTATACCTTACTTCTTGAGTAGTTACTCAAAAGAGCAGAATAACTACAATGAATAAAGAAGGAATTTAGCAGTAAGAAACAAAAACTTCATTCTTTTACAATTCAAAGAATGAATATAACACTAAAGGACAATAACACAAAAAAGATAGTATTACAAAAAAACTGGGTGAAACACGTTTCATTAAAACACTACAAATACACTTTGAATATTAGTGATTAATTTATATTTGTGAGTGAATATTTTATTATTTTTAAGTTTTGTTATAATAAGAGTTAAAAGCGGATGATCATAGAAGGTTTTATTAATAACTAATTGGTGTTGAGAATATAGAAAGTGGCCAGACGACTAGGTAATAGAGATATAAATAGTGTGAGATGAGTAGAAAGCAGCAGACAGACAGTATTAGACAGATAAAAGCAAAGAGAATATAGTTAAATAACGTAAAAGTGATAGGCCTAATGATTGACATATGCCTAACGTTCAATATGTTAGAGTGAAACTAACAGTGGAAAAGAAAATAAGAAAAAATAAGTTTATTTCATCAAAGCGAAATTCTAAAGTAATTGAACAGGCCTAAGTGTACTTTTGACAAGAAGAGGAGAACTATACACATACAGATATAACATTTACGATATGCTTATATTCTCTATAGCGTGAACACTATTGTACATACGTTTACTCATTTTCAAATAATATATATATATATATACACATATTTTGAATAAGTTATAGTGTGTGCTGTTTATTTGTCATTGAATTTATTGCTAACAAGTCACAAACACTTACTTGAGAAGAATCATAAGCCAAACATCTACATAGTATATATTTATACTATTAAGAAATATAAGTAAAAGCCATTTATTTCGACAATTGGCAAAATAAACAAAAAAACACAGAACCCATGTATATATAACATTCATTTTAATCTGACAATGGTCAACTGAAATGCATCACATTCTTGTTAATCCTCAAATACTAATCAGTTTAACAAATAATCCTTCAAACTGTCACTGTAAATCCACCCCAATGCAAGAAGAAATTAAGCCTAATCTTTATTTTTCAGGAAATCATTGATTCGTTAAGCTTGTTAAAAAAATAAAACAGTTTTAACTGGAGCCTATGTTGTCTTTTTTATCCTCTTTTCCTAAAAATTCAGTGCAAAGAAAGCATATCCAGGTGAAACCCCATGGAATTTTGCAAACTTAAGTCACCTCTTAACCATCCTTTTTCAAGACAAAGCAAATTAAAAGATCTTTAACTGGGTATATCTATATAAGCAGTAACCTCTTCAGAGAGTGTCAATAGGTTATTAAGACAAGATTTTCTGTTAGTGAAACCATACTGACTATCCAACAAAATTTAAAACTGTATTAAATGACTTTGCAAAGTATCTTTTCTGAGACTTTCGAAAACATTTTCCCACCAGTGACGTAGACTAATAGGTCTATAATTACTAGGACAATTTTTATCACCTTCCTTGAAATAACAAATAACATTAACCAACTTCCAAACTTCTGGTACCACTATTCATCACTATTTTAACACTATTCAAGGACTTAAAAAAGTGGCTCACATATCCAACCCTTAACCTCTTTCAAAACCCTTGGGATAAATATCATTGGCTTTATCATTCTTTAAACTTCCAAGTTTATTCTTAGCAAGCTCAGAATTAATGTGATCATCATGTTCAACCTTGTTTCCAACTAGTAACTGTTCAGGTTGAGGAATATTGCCTGACTCTCCATTAGTAAAAACAGAAGAAAAATGAAATTTAATACTCAGCCATCCCATAATCGTCAGATATTAGGCTTCTGATACCACCCCTCAAAGATCCTACCTCCCATCCTAACATTTTGCTTATCCTTAATGTATTTGAAGAAATTCTTACCACTTATATTTTTAACCAACTTTTTTCCCATACATAATTTTTTCCCAAATTTCGTGTTAGACCAACTGTCTTGATATTTTACTGTCTTTTGAATCTCCCATAATTGCAGTGAACTTAAGACTTTTTGTATTTATATTTTTTTATAATCTTATCCCTTGTGAGCCAACCTGTTTTGTTTACTTCCAGTCACCATTTATTTATTTCTAGTCTACAAGGCACATGCCTATCTTGAATATTTATAAATTGATTTTAAAATTTTCCACATCTGATCAGCATCTCCAACTGATTTAATTATTCAACTCACACCATCTAATTCATCCCATTTCTTAAAAATTTGCTCTTTTGATATTTGAAACCAAAATATCATTATCCCTTATCTCCATATGTAGCAAAACATCAAATCTAATTGAAAAATGATTACTTGCACCCAGATATTTACCAACCTCTTCTATTTTTCTATATTAGAAGTTAACAATATATCTAAAATAGCAGTGTTTCTAGTAGGTTCCCTAACCAATTGAAGAAGAAAACCATCCTGAACAGTTTCTTAAAAGCCGTCTCCCCATTATTTGATCCTAACATTTCTCAATCTATATGCCCAAAATTAAAATTTCCCATAATTATAGCCTCTTTGACAGTTGATTTCTTTATGTCCCCGTAGTTTCTCATCAATTTCAGCTTAATCTGGTGTTCTAACAGATTTCAACTAAAAGGCTTCAACTTTTATAGCCACTAAAAGAAACCCAAACAGATTCAATCTCACGGTTATTAGATTTGTTAGGTTATAAATCACATTTTATTTATAAAGCCACTTCTCTCACTTTTTAGCAATCTATCTCTATTAAACAACCTATTATCCTGCATTTCAATGAAATTATTTTTTTTATCATAAATGTCTACATTTAACCAGATTTCAATTACTCCAATTATAACAAAACTCGCTGTTCCAACCAGTGCTCTAAAGTTCCAATTTATTTATACTACTTCTATAATTAAAATAACAGTTTAGCCTATCATTAAAATCCCATTTGTACCTTGTTTCTACACTATACCCATATAGTCTAATCAGTTGAGTTAAGAGCCCTTGCAAACAAGACAGCCCAAACCTTATTTAAATGTAAACCATCTATTACAAAGAACTTCCTTTTCCCATTAAATAAATTCCACAGATCCTACCCCTAGTATTTAGAACTAGTAACATGCAGCTACTCACTGACTATCACTGAAAAAAGTACTGACAAGGGTTTTGCATCAGCTGCCAGCTCTCAAATTGTATGCTACATCCCAGGAGAAATCAAAAGGTCCACAACTGCATCAGTGAAAGACAATGGTTCATGATAAAAACAAAATTATATTTACTATTTGTAAACTAAGTCTCATGCCTTTTTTTATACAACTGAATATATTCTTGTAGAAAGAACAGTGTATTGCTACCAAAAGATTTCACTAAGTTTTACAAAGATGTAATTAATTTCTATGTAGCAGCTGCTTGGTATTTTCAGAAGACAACTCATAATCCAATTTTGAAAGAAGCATCTCAGATTACCAATATCTCAAAAATAGAAAACACTTTCAAATGCACATAAACCTTTATAGCAACATTCCCACCAGTGACAGCAGCTAAAACTTTGGACCAACTACACAAATAATTTACTGATTACTGCAGGACAGTGAAATACTAGGAATGCAAACTGAAGGCATGTCACAATTACTAGAAAATCTCTGGTTTGAAATTTCTCAAATGAAATCAGTTTTCACCAATTCTAACTATTTCTCCATCTTCCATATCCAAACACTACTACTAGTCACCAGTAAAATGTCAGTATTATCATTATTATTTAAGTTATGCTGTTATGTTAAACTTATATTACACTATTTCTTCATTACCCCTTCAAGCAGTCTCCAAGCATTATTAGTCTCAAACTGGGTTCCTCATCATCGAATTATTATTTAGTTAGAAGATGTCTCTGTCCAAAAACACTTGTAAAATGAGAAAAATACTACAGAATGGATCAGGTGGAGGATTTTCATTTTTCATGAGTCAGCTAAATCCAAAAGTTCCCAGGGCAATCAATAAGAAAAGGATTAAGATCTGGGATATACTTGCTATATTTTGACGATAGCAAATAATTTAATTAATAGGACACAAGTTTAAAATAGGAATAAACAGTCTAGGCTTCGGTTAAGAGGGTTTTATTTTTCCAGTAACAATAATAATTAGTTTCAGAATCACAATATAAGAGAGGAATCCACGATTTTTTGAAAAATATAAAGTGGATTTAAATTTTTTATTTTCTACAAGTGGGTGTGCAGAAACAGCCTTAACTTGAACTTCACTGTTAAAGCTTGAAGTTGAAGGAACAAATGGTCTCTTCACCTTGTTGATTGTACATAGTTATTTTTTCGTCAGCCACTAGAACTACAAATATAACCCTACGATTCGAATTGTACGACGCTATATGATTATGACAGGGGCATCATTTGTGACTGCAAGTGCAACTTACATAAATAGTTTAAAAATTAAATATCAGTAAGTAAAACTTCGAACGACGAAGTAAAGTAAAACAAATCCGATATTTGCGATAAAACCTCTTACACTGTTACTACTATTAGTACTATGCGAGCGATTTCTAACATTATCACTTAGTAATACTTCCAGTTTTTGGTAGTTAAACCGTAACGTTTAAAATAACTAATTAATAATTAATATGATAATATTTATTAATAAGTCTTACCTCTGAGTAAACTTACATCTCCAGACTTCATTGCTATTTCCAGCATTTCTGAACTTTGAACAAACGCAAGAGAACCTACAAATATCCTTAAATGAAACAAATGGCAAACACAAAACATGCTCTAACAATTCTTGGGGTAGCAAATCAATTTTTGGAGCAAAATCTTCCTTTGGATAATTATAGTTCATCTCTGAAATTTATCAAACTCAAACTGGCTACAGTGTAGGAAATCGAAATAACGAAATTTAATTACTTAACTTCTAAAATTGGATATAATAGCTTATCTTAAGATGATGACTTTTAACGAAAATACCCAATAGGCTGTTTGCCCTCTTTCCAACACAATAAACCGAATCTAAACTCGCTAAATCTCCCAGGAAAAATAAACCTGAAACAAGTAGCGCCGACTTTTTATTCTCCTTTATTTATGGCTTACCCTCACAATGGCGATTTGTGTGGCTTAATTGAATATAAAATATGTCAAGTGGGCGGGGTTCGCAATAGTGGGTGTGTTTTTTATTGAACAGGAGAAGGGATAGGGTGATTCTAAAATCGTAATAATATATAGGCTATTCATTCAGTCAATTACCAAAATCACCCCTACAACTACTGTGTGTTAAAATCAGCTGTTCCAATAAAGTCCAAATAAGCAATATCAGGATAAAACGACAATAACAAATAAAACTCAATTCGTGACTCAAAAAAAAAGGAAAATTCAAAAAACACAAAACAAGCCAAATTCCGCTGATAATTATCGGACTTGGTATTGTTGCGTCAGCGAGGTCACGTGACTAATATCACGCCATGTCTTTCTAGAAATATCCTATTCCTTCATGAATGCCCTAGCATTTACTAGACATGTGTTAGTCTTGTATATATAAGACGTTCACAAAGTGACGGGACAACAGTGTAATGAGTAATTGAATGCATGCGACAGAATATTGTTGGCCACATGAGACGTGAGTTATAGCGTTTGTTATAGAGCGACTGTTGAAATTAAATGTATCGTAAAGTTGTATTCAGAAAGAATAAACCAGTTTTATTTAAGAAAGGACTTGTGTCGCTAAAGTTTCGTCGTGTTACGTCTCTGTTCGTTAGTTAATTTTCCGTAGTATTCGTTCCGTACGTAACTTAGCGTACACAGTCGTGGGAGGCAAGGC
>NW_013669310.1:105921-107243 GCF_000517525.1 Limulus polyphemus
ACGTCTCTGTTCGTTAGTTAATTTTCCGTAGATTCGTTCCGACGAAACTTTAGCGACACAAGTCCTTTCTTAAATAAAACTGATTTATTCTTTCCAAACACAACTTCACAATACACTTAATTTCAACAATGCTCTATAAAAACGCTATAACTCACGTCTCAAATGGCCAACAATATTTTATCCGCATACATTCAATTACTCATTACCTCTGTTTTCCCGTCACGTTGTGACCATCTTATATGTACCAGATTACCCCCAATCTAGTAATCTCCTGACAATTCACGAGGGTTCGAGAAAGAAGTGGCGTGATACTAGTCACGTGACCTCGCAACAATAGCCACTTACATTAGATCAATAACAATTAACAATAACTTAATTAAATATACAGAATTACGAACACAAAATTACAATTCAACAAAGTCTCTTAATTTTATGGGATGTATCTTCTTCCATACTGGTCTCTGTCTCGTTGGCTTCTGCTTCATATGGGGTTCATCTGCTTCATCAGGAAATGTCCTATCATCGGTAACAGTCACATCAGTGGTAGTAACTTCATCAAGAGCTTCACCGTTTCTCTTCTCAAAACTGAGTAGAGTTTCTTCTTCAACGTTGGCTTTTTCAGGTAACACGTTTTCAGCAGCGTCATTTGTTCTGTTGTTCACTTCGTCCCAACTGAAATGTCCTGGACCATGATAATGCCAAAGCCTGTTGGCATGCACCACTTTTGGCGTACCTCGCTTACCACATTTTTCTCCGAAAGACACGTCTGAGAGACGATCCACTATGTCATATGGGCCTTCCCATGGAGAAGACAACTTAGGAGACTTCCCTTTGATCTTCCTGGGATTATACAACCACACCTTGTCTCCTGGTACAAAGCTGACTTCAGTAGATCATAAGTTAACTTCATCGAATCAGCAGACGTTTTCAAGTTTGAGCGCACTTGATGGTGAATATCATCCATCCTTTCTGATAACACTTTCACAAACTCTGACACATTCTCAGGCAGCTCTTCATAAGGTGGGCGTCCTGTTAACAGATCCACTGGCAACCGAAGTTCCCGACCAAACATCAACTTTGCTGGAGTGTATCCAGTGGTTTCATGCTCTGCTGTCCTATAGGCCATCAATAGTGGAGGGAGTAAGACATCCCAGTCATCTTGGCAGCTATTACAAAACTTTGACCAATTCCTGTCCCAATGTCCAGTTGCACTTTTCTACCATCCCATCAGACTGTTGGTGTAGTGGCGTTGTCCTGGTCTTTCCGATGCCAAACAACTTGCAGCATTCTTGGAACACAGCTGATTCAAAGTTACGGCCTTG
>NW_013669310.1:108153-108871 GCF_000517525.1 Limulus polyphemus
CTGGCTCCACTTAGGGCACCAAGAGTATAATTAATTCTTGGCAGTGGTTATGAGTCTTTTTCGGTTATGCTGTTAAGAGCTCTGAAGTCCACACAGCAAAGTTTGGTCCCATCCTTCTTCTTTATTAATACAACGGGAGCTGACCAGGGAATATCTGGTTTCTCAACTATCCCTTCCTTAATTAGACCATCCATGACCTTCTCTATCTCTTGCCACTTTGCTGGAGCTATTCTCCTTGGAAGGATCTTTATTGGACGGTGATTGCCTGTGTTTATTCTGTGCTCTACCAGGATGGTGCAGCCAAGGTCATGATCTCCTTTCGAAAAGACGTCAGCATAATTTGCCAAAAGTTTTTTTGCCTGAAGAGCCTGTGATGATGACAAATGGACTATGCTCTTCTTATAGAGGTCAGTCAAATATTCTGGAAGTGTATGTTCTTTCTTTACAGTTATATTCCTTGCTTTAACATTGACTGGCTCTACCCAACAATGGCACCCAACAATGCCCCTTCCTTAAGTGTCTGCTCACATTTAGAGAAATTGGCCACTGTTATAGGTACTACTTGACGACCTGCTACAAGTGACCTTCCAATCTTCAAATTCGCTGGCCTGGATGGGTCTTCCACTGCTTCTACAAGCATTGGGTTCCAATGGGGATGTTCTTTTATCCTACCCCAAATTATCTTATCTGACATAGGGGTATTGTAGTTGATTTAAGT
>NW_013669310.1:109827-110834 GCF_000517525.1 Limulus polyphemus
CAACTGCTGTAATCTCTCTTCTTGTTTCTTTTCTTTTCCTCTAACAACTGTTGTAATTTCTCTTCTCTTTCTTCTTGTTTCTTTTGCTGTTCTTATATTGCTGCCATTAAGTCTGCTAGGCTGTAGTTTGATTTGCCGCTTCTCGTTTCCATTTTTTTTTATCCCACTCTCTGACACCAGTTTGTTACGTCTCTGTTCGTCCATTAGCTAATTTTCCGTAAATTCGTTCCTACAAAACTTTAGTGACACAAGTCCTTTCTTAAATAAAACTTATTTATTCTTTCCAAATACAACTTTACAATAAACTTAATTTCAACAGTCGCTCTATAAAAACGCTATAACTCATGTCTCACGTGGCCAACAATATTTTATCCGTATACATTCAATTACTCACTACCTCTGTTCTCCCGTCACGTTGTGACCATCTTATATGTACCAGCCTACCCCAATCTAGTAATCTCCTGACAATTCACGAAGGTTCGAGAAAGAAGTGGCGTGATACTAGTCACGTGACTTCGCTGACGCAATAGTCTGAACGAAGTTACGGAAAATTAACTAACGACTGGAGGCTTAACAAATTGGTGTCAGAAGTGGAATGAAAAAAAATGGAAACGAAAAGCGGCAAATCAAACTACAGCTCAGCTGACTTGATGGCAGCAATACAAGAGCAGCAAAAGAATCAACAAGAGAGATTACAGCAGTTGTTGGAGGAAAAAAAAGAAACAAGAAGAGAGATTACAGCAGTTGTTGGACGAAAAAGAAAAGAAACAATAAGAGAGATTGCAGCAGTGGCAACTAGAACAAGAAAGGAAACAGGAAGAAAGTCAGCAGCAACTACAGGAAAGTAAACAACAGTGGCAAGAAGTACAAATGGAAGACATTAGCAAATTTAAAAGCGAATTAGATACATTAAAAAAATGATCTATTGTCTTTTACACAAGGAGATACATTAACCATCGACTTGATCAGACCCAGACAATGGCAAGCCCCTTCCAGACCTCGCAGCT
>NW_013669310.1:111834-112886 GCF_000517525.1 Limulus polyphemus
ATATATCTGGCAACGAGCTTGAAAGGACAACCACTGGAAATACTTGGACAGTTGTCAGCAGACGACAGGCGCAACTATAGAGCACTGGTGGTGGCTCTAGAACTCAGGTACGGAACCCAAAATCAGTCAGAAGTCTACAGGGCTAGGTTTAGGACGAGAGTGCATGCTAAAGGGGAGAGCCTACAAGAGCTGGCACAGGACTTGGAAAGCATGGCACACAAAGCCTACCCAACTGCACCACCTAATCTCCTGAAGTTGTTGCTGAGGGATCAGTTCGTAGATGCCTTGGACAGTCCACAACTTAAGATACAAGTGAAGCAAGCACACCCCTCTAACATGCAGGATGCAATGGCCAGAACTCTTGAATTTGAATCCTATGTTAACTCCAGCACAGAGGTACCGAGGTTGGTTCAGTCATCTGGATTCAAGGCCAGAAAAGGTCAGCTTTCAGAGAAGTTTGAGGGACTTTGCTGGCACTGTAACAAACCTGGGCACAAGAGAGCTCAATGCTGGAACCTTCAACACAGGGGAGGTGCCACAGCAGGAAAAGCTGGTATCCAGAAAGGTTGTTGGAACTGTGGAAAGCACGGACATTTGAGGAGCCAGTGTAGGAGGAATATTACCAACAAGTCGGCCTCACGGAGACCAGTAGTGGTTGGCGTTGAGCGACGCCCATCAACTCCCATCTTGAAAGTCCCAACAGCTAGGTGTAAAATGCCAAGCACACACGGTGTCTATGTGACAGGAAAGCTGGATGGCCAAAGGTGCAACTTTGTCATAGACTCTGCCTCTCAGCAAACCCTTGTGAGCATCAAGGTGTTAAATCACGAAGGAGTACCAGAAGCCATAGAGAAGCTTTGTGGTGTGACAGGACATTCTACAAGATTGTGGGGACCAGTGTGGGTGACTATTGAGCTCTTGGGCATAAAGGACAGACAGAAAGTATACTTGGCTGACGCATATTAGGATTGGACTATCTATTACCAAGGAAGTTTGTAATTGATTTTGATAAAATGACGTTTGGGGATAACAAAGGCCAAGTTCCGGTAACT
>NW_013669311.1:0-16959 GCF_000517525.1 Limulus polyphemus
CAAATAATATTATATTTACTTATTTATTTATATATATATATTACAAAAGTAATATAAATAAAATATCAAAATTTCATATCGAGCGCCGCTGGTGTAGTGGTATCATGCAAGATTCCCATTCTTGCGACCCGGGTTCGATTCCCGGGCGGCGCACTTTATTTTCATATTGTGTTTAAAACTTTAATGATAATAAACAAATACCAAATGTTACTTTTATGCATAATTGTTGGTATCACATGGTTAAAATTTCAATATGTTCCCCAAAGTGTAGAAAGCGATTTTTTTATTTCAAGTAGCACGTGCTATATCAAGTCATGAATCTCAAGTTACAAAATTAGGAACTTTACATATCTGGCTAAGATTATAAGATATATGATGCAACTGTATGTTCAACATATGTATATTTCATAAAGCGAATGTTGTGCAATGAATGTGATTGATTTTGATTGCGTTCTGTAGACATAAATCTGGAATTATAAATCATCACATCGATGAAATCTTTTAATGATTTCAAATTGAAAGAATATAAACTATTTTGTGGATGTTCTTGCGATATTACAGACAAAAAGATTATTTACAGATTTAATTAAAAATGTTACGACAGCGGAAATCACGTGACGCTGGTAACACGTGATGAGATTCTGGAAGGATCATGAAATTTCCTGGCAACTCTAGTCTGTTCCAGGTGCCCTCTTTTTTAGTATATAAGCCCGGCAAATAAAGCGGAGATATGATTGCAGATAGACAGATATAGAGACAGATAACTGAGTCAAGCGAGCGGTGGTGACGGTAATATAAAGTGTGTGTTTTGTTATCGAGATTGCAAACGTATTGACAGTGGAAATTCTGTGTATTGGAAAGTTGTATTGAGAAAGAATAAACTAGTTTTATTTAAGAAAGGACTTGTATCGCTGAAGTTCCTCGGAAAGAATTTATACCGGAAATTAACAAACGACCAGAGACGTAACAATAACAAAAATAACTTCTCGACTTTTCTGTCATCCATTTACTGATTATAACATGTCAGTGAGATCAAGAACCACTACAATAAAAACGTTTAATTTCTTTCAAAAGACGTTTTAGATTACTTCCTAAGATATATTTACACAACATTACTGATTATTGTTAAAAAATAGTTTTTATTGTGATAGTAAATACGTTATAATTAACTCTACAGTTACGTTTCCAACATGATTCTCAAAGTAAGTAAAACGAAATGGGACATTTTTTGTAAAGATAATAATAACAATGAATCTGAGTATGGAACAAGAGTAAACTAAAATTCTTATTTAAAAATTTGAAAACAACTTCAAATATTTCATAATTCTTACAAGAACGACAAGAAGACAATACATAATGAACAAGGGTTTCGCTATTATACCCAAATATTAGCCTTGTTTCTTTTTTTATATTTATATATAAATCCTAAAGGCGACTTAATCATTTTCATAAACCTCGTTGTTACGTATAATTAGATAGTTGTAAATGAGTAATGAAAATTTGTTAAACATTTTGGACTAGCCTGCGAGAGTAAAGTTTTATTCACTACCTATTCAAACCGTCTCTAAACTTTATTTTCCAGAAAGTAAGTTTCTTGTCATCCAATTTAACCAACGAGAGGATTCAATTCAAAGAAATAAATAGAACATTGGATTTATAACTGAAAGCAATATACTTAAAAATAATCACACCCATAATTTTAGTATATTCATAGAACAATCTTTGCTATTTTCATTCTGAGTGACTTCTCATTACCTGTTTGAAGTTTAGCACAAAGCTAAACAAAAGACTATATGTGATCACGCAGTTTCATTATAAACAATTCAACAGAAAATCTTTAGAGGGCAGCACATGTAGTAGCATGTTAATTGTCAAGTTTTATCAGTTATCAAACAAGTTATCCATATTGTTATTGATCTTGACGGTAAGTATTTGACATTATTATGATTATTAACATTCTGCAATAAAGATATAAAAATAACTTTAAATTATATAATAATTAATTTAAGTTTAATATCATAATCTATAGTAATCTATAATATAATTTCTGCTAGTGTAGTGGAATCATGCAACAATCCCATTCTTAAGACCCGGGTGATGCTTTTTTTTCTCTCCACAAAATAAAACTGAAGTGACAAAAATAAAAACAAGATTCAACTGTCATGATACAAAAGACTGTTTGGTTTAGATATTAGTCATTAATTTATTTTTGTGAGTGAATATTTTATTATTGTTTAGTTTTGTTATAATAAGAGTTAAAAACAGACTAATGTAGGAAGTTCTGTTAACAATTCGTTGACGTCGAGAATATAGAAGGTGGGCAGACGAGTAAGTGATAGTGATATAATTAACGTGAGACGAGTGGGAAGCAACAGACAGATAATAGCAGAAGAGAATAAAGTTGATGCGAAGTTAACTACCGTAAAAGTGATAGGCCTAACGTTTGACATAGGCCTAACGTTTAATATGTTAGAGTGAAATTAATAGTAAAAAAGAAGATAAGAAAAATAATTTTATTTCGTCAAAGCGTAGTTCTACAGCCTGAACGCACTTTGACAAAAGGAACAGAGGATCTTCAAAAGAAAGAAGACCAAACGATTATGTTACTGGCGCCACAAATGTACGTGAATCACACAGAATACTAAACCCAACAACAACATAGTATATATTTATACTATTAAGAAATATAACTAAAAGCCTTTAAATTCTGACAAGTGCCTTTAATATAACGTCGGGAATAAAAAATAAACTATTATTGTTTAAAACCTCTACACAGGATTTTTAATAGCTAAATCTACAAGATAGTGTTACGTCTCTGGTTGTTAGTTAATTTTCCGTAAAAATTATTTGCGAAGAAACTTTACGGATACAAGTCCTTTCTTAAATAAAACTGGTTTATTCTTTCTGAATACAACTTTGTGATACACTTAATTTCAACAGTCGCACTATAACAAACGCTATAATTCACAACTAATGTCTCACGTGCTCGACTCAACAATACTCTGTCCGCAGTTCAATTACAAATTGTTCCCGTCGCTTCTTGGCCGGTCTTATATATACAAGACTACCCCATATCTTGTAGTCTCCCTACACTTTATGAACGTTCTAGAAGCACGTGGCGTGTTACTAGGGTCACGTGACCTCCGTTGTCGTAACAATAGTTTGGTGAAATTACTGATTCATATACTATTTAAAAATCAAGAACACAAAGCACACAAGAAATGCTTAATAAATCAAATAATCTTGCTGTTGCGAACTGATTTCAGTATGAAAACTAAAAAAATGTCTGATTATATCAAGTTACAGTTGCTTAGTATATTTAAAAATGGTTTCCTTTCATAGTGTCAAAATGAGTTCGCTATAACCCTGAATAAATCTCCTTATGTTTGTTTTGTCTATAATCTCGCGAAAGTTTTCTTTTCTGGTTATTTTTGGTTATTGTTAAGCACTAAGCTACACAATGGGCTATCAGTACTCTGCCCACCACGGATATAAAAACAAGAATTGTAGCTTACAGACTTACCACTGAGCCACATCGAGGATTTTTTTCTGATTAGGAGAAGAACCTCACGTTAGCAGAATGCAGGGATAGCCCTTAGGTTCTAAATCTTTTTCTGGCTTTATGAACTATACCACTCTGTTTAAAACTCATTCAAGGAAGAGGAAAAACATGAGATAACTGATAAACTTAAGGGTTTGTGACAAATTTATTATTATATGTATATTTTAAGGTCGATGTTTGCTTGAATTAGATTTATATTTGGAAATGTACATAGTTTATACTGTTAAATATGTATTGCGAAACTCCCGCCTATTCTCTAAAGTTGTAGAATATTCTTGAATGTAAGAATCAACAATATATGTGTGTACGTAAACGCTAATGTTAGCGTCAGTATTGTTAAGTAAAACTGAAATTTCGAGAAACTCTCCACACGCCTATAAATATAACCAACGCAACGCGCCAGAAGAAACACAACAGTATCTATTATTGGTTTGCTATAGCTGATATGCTATAAACTTCAGAAGCTATAACTGTGACTAACACTTATTAATCGGGAACTTCAGATATATTGACCAGGAACGTTTGTAAAGCTCGAACGTTACAAATCATTCAACTTCAGTGGATTCACATGGGACATTAGTACTTCTACAACGATATTATATAACTTCAACGGGAAAAGAAACCCGACCTGTAATCGGCTTGTGATCAGCGAGGCCCACAGAGCTAGCTAGCTCCCCATTAAGTTAATTGTACCTACATCAACTCCAAATTAGCTCGCTCATGGTCAACCATCGATAAGACACCAAAGAAGTTCCAGACTAGAAAGAATACTTTGTATTGCTTGTAAGTTTGTGGAACTTTTGTATATAAATCATTGTCTGTAATAGCTGTTTGTAATAACCGTTATTGTAAATTGTATTATTGTTTGTATATTAAAATATATTTGTATTAAAAAAGAAAACCGCGTGTATCAATCTTGTTAGCAAATATAAATTGGATGCATATCTGCATTTATTTAACTACTAAATCTAAATTACAATTTAACTCGATTTTAGGTTATTTGAAATTATAATACGTAACAGGTTTCTTACTTTAAACAGTATTCCTTATAAAAACATTGATTTGAAAGAACTTTAACTGAATTACACTACACTCAGTGTCTTCGGCTGAGTGGAAGAGAAGGTAGTAACTGGAACCATGTGTGTGTGAAACAACAACTTCTCTAGCTCTTATTTATCCTAATATCCCATTAAGAAAGACCACACTCGGCGACTTTATAGCTTGCACCTGTGATATGTGTAACTTTTTCCTTCTAAGAAATCCCCAATTGTGTCTACCGGAGCAGAACCACCTCAGGTGTTTTTATCGGGTAATTTAAGCGCTCACTAACCCTATCTACCATTTGGTGCATTAATTCGAAACACCACATTCGATATCCTACTGGCCTTTGCTGGTTCACGGTCATTACAGTTGAAACCATACACATAAAATACTGCTTGCTTGACAAACTAACTAATAACCACATGTGATTATTTTGCCGCTCCGTATGTGAGTATAGAAGTTGATACGTTTTCAAACTTGTATATATTGCCAAAATGACACACGCAATGGCTTAGAACCTATGCAAACGGGAGAAATGGATAATGGAACTAAAGAAAAGTGTGATTATATTGAAGACGATGGTTTTGTTTTATATGGACGTGACTGCTGCAATGATAATGTAGTAGAAACATTAACTACGTAAAAAAACTCCAAAGATACAGAGAGAACTGAACCTGAATACCTTTCCATGTGCTTTGTTAAGTATAGAATTTAAAATTAAGAATTTGTTCATATTAGACAACAGATAAAGTGAGAATGATTAGTCTGCTGAATTTACAAAGGTCTGTAATTCGCTGCTACAAAAACGCGCTCCGCACTTTGTCAAATCTCACTATTTGCTAAGATAATAGTCGTCCAAGAGTTGTTGGTGGTTGCTGTTGACTAGTTGCTTGCTCTAATCTATTAGCTCAAAATTAGGAAAAGCTATGCGCAGATAGTCATTTGCGTTGCTCTACTAGAACATTCTAAAAGAAACAAATAAACCATCATAAATAAAGTCCCACCACTCGAAGGCCATGCGCACCCTCGTCAGCCTATATAAGGGCAAGTAAAAGCTCTCCCTGCTTTGGATGTCAAGGACGAACATAGATTTTCAAGCCAGCATCTTTTGATTGGATGTTATTAATACACCAGCGCTTTACAACGTATATAAAGAAATAAAGATGATAACGCACTGAATTTTAAAAACAACGTTTATTTTGGCTGTTAGTACGTAAATACGACGGGTTGAAAAACAAAACAAAAACCAACACCCACACCGAGTAAATGCCCATATTTACTAAAATAAGTTTTGGTTTTGTTTTAACATCTATAAAGCAGCTTCTTATTACTTTTTTTTTCTAGTTTCCCAAGAAGTGAACGGTAACTTTACGCACTTACAAAGATAACATCAGGGGCTCGGTTCCTTCGGGAGGACAGAGCGCAGATGGTCCATTGTGTAGTTTTGCGCTGAAACAAATAAACATTACGTTTTTCACATTACATTTTCGTCATTTCTATAACTGAATAAAAATTTTTTTAAACCCCAATATCAGGTGCAACAGAAAAGCAGGTAATAATAATAATAATAATAAAACACATTTTGATTAATTGAATTTCTTGTTTCACAACTGGTGCAGAAAAACAAATTTTCAAAATAATATTAATTGTTTTATCGTTATTTCCAACAACAAATAATCCAATTAATTCGGAGTATTCATTCATACACTAACTAATACTGTCGACATACAGCTAACCTTACCAGTTTTTTATTTTGAAAATATTGCATGCAAAACAGAATAATCTCCTTTAATTCCAAGAACTGTTTTTATAGCTCAATATTTCACTTGTTTGCTTCTTTAGAGGCACAATCTACATAATTGTATGCAATTCAGTTCGTGTAGGATTTGACTTATATCGGTACATACACGGACGAGCTGATAGTGGCCTGTGGTTAGCTTGCCAAGGTGTGGACCTCTGGTTCCGTGGTTTACATTCCATCCCCGCCATAGAAATGCGCTCTACACTTTGGTTGGGCGTAACTGTGTTATAAGAGTGACAGTCAAAACCCACTATTCAGTGTGCCAAGAGCTGGGGTTCTTGGTGTTTACTTGCTACCTTCCTTCTGATATATTATTCAAAATTTGAGAAGGATAGCGCAGATAGCCCTCGTTTAGTTTTGCACTCCGTTACTACAAAAACAAAATATAACTTGTCCTTAGCTGTTATAAGAGTAACTGTCAAATCCCGCTATTTGATTACATTAACTCACAAGTTTGCGGTGGGTGATGTTGATTAGCAGCCTTCTCTCTCTAGTTTATCACTTCGAAATTAGGGACGGCTAGCGTGGATAGTCCTCGAATAGCTTTGCGCGAAAAATTCCGCAAACAAATATATACGATTAGCTTATGTTTTAAAACGAATTTTGTACAAGAAAAACTGAAATATGATTTCATTCCAGTTATCTGGGCACAACCTTTTTAAACTGCCTTGAATAGCTAACAAGGTATTTTATCTTATGTAAATAGTTTCTAGTCCAACATCCTGTAGTAATGTAGTTACAAGGTCCAATATTGGCTCAGAAGGCAAAAAAACAAACAAAAATCAACAAATCTAGCGTTTTTCGCTACGTTCATTGTCATAAGTCTCTAGCGTCTACTTAGTGAGACCTACAAATCAGAGGTTAGAAAAATGATAAAATAATTGAGATTCTTATAAAGGTGTACTTACATATTTAGTAGTTATTGTAAATAGAAATTAACAACGTCATAGAAATTTTACTTTTTTTAGTATTTCGAAATTCTTGAATTTCATCTTTTCTTCAATAAACGATTTAAAACTGTTTTATGGAAAGTTTTTAATCACCTTAACAGTTACGAATAATACTTTCGCTGCGTCTAGTAAATAGTATATCACAATTTATGTTTGTTTACAGCATAGAAATGAGATATTTGGTGACTTCAACCTCTTGTATCTTCTCTTATAATGGACACCTCGTTTTTTTAATAGTATTCACTAATTTTAGGCTGTGCTGGTAATACGTTGATTGTAGCTAGTAAGTATTCCAAATGAGTGAGATTTGAATATCACATTTATGTCGGTTTGCAGTATAGCGACTTTTATCGAAAAATATGCCTCAAAATTAGTTTTGCATAACATTTAGTCATCTCAGCATGCATACGTGATATTTCGAATGTTGCTATTAAATATTTTGTGAACCACGATATGCGAAGAAAAAGTTTCATGCCAGTTTCTTTTTTGGCGTTATGTAGCTTTGTGCTTAACTACAAACAATATATACAATGTACCCTAATAAAAATTATAAAGTTATTAGTTTGTTTCAACGTCACCGTGTTCATTTATATTTGGTGTCTTAAAAACTGTTTAAGTTATAAGACACTGAAAATTACGGCAAAAACGCTAAATTTGTAATTATTTTAAACTCTCGACTATCTTTGAATCTCCGTAAAAATAATTTTACAGAGTTTTAGGCGGGAAACTTTTTAAGTGAGTGTAACACCATGCAATAAACTATGTAAAAACAACTGAGAAAACATAGTGCTTGGATGAGTGGAATAAAACTGAAAGATACAGTCTTCAGCCAGTGGCTTATGTAGCTAAATCGGAAATTCCAGGGTTTAAAAGCGCTTCTTTATTATTGGATAATCTACAAAAATCACGACAAATATGTTCCCGAGCCTTTACAATGGCCCGAAATGAACATGTTCTGTGTGTCTAATGAATGCTTTAGAACGTTATATGAATACCATTCTGCACGTGATGCTTTCTCACGTTCCGTACCATAATTTCAGCTCAAACTCTCATCTATTAGAGACTTTTGTCAGTGTTCAGTTGTACGCTTACTGCATAAAGAATATGATTGTAGCCTATTTTCATTATACTAGTTTACACAGTAAAATATACTCTTGGTTTTTACTGTATTGAACCAGCACAGGTTTTATTCTTTATCTTTTTAAACAATTTAGAGTACAGTACCCAAACAGTAAGGTCAAAGCGTATATAAGGAACGAGATATCGTAATTACCACAGTAAATACCTCGGCTACATCAAATATTATTATAATTTTCCGACGGTTAGGTCATCTTGAATAACTGGTCATTTGAAATGGTTTCGATATTCTTTTCCAACTGCTAACATCTGTGGTTAAACTCATTGTGACTTTGACCTGGCCTGACATGACCTGATGGTCGCGGGTTTGAATCCAATTTCAAGTTTGCCCATTAGGACTAGTAAATGGATAAAAACTATTAGTTTCAATGTACAGAATATCTAGATTAACTACTGTTTCATGAAGTGCAAACTTTACATCTCCCTAACATCTATAAAGTAAGAGATGTACATGATGTTGCTTTCCAAAAGAAAAAGCAGTGACATCTGGTCAAAATACATTACATAAAAGGAAATAATTAAAGCACAGCATGGGTTTACTACCGAGTGTTTATGGGGGAAAAACCCAAAACTTTTAGATTATTTAACGAAATAAGCTAGAAATACCGACCGTTTTGGGTGAAATATATTGATTCTCTGTACTTCAAACAGTGAAATATATTGATTCTCTGTACTTCAAACAGCGAAATATATCGATTCTCTGTACTTTAAACAGCGAAATATATTGATTCTCTGTACTTCAAACAGTGAAATATATTGATTCTCTGTACTTCAAACAGTGAAATATATTGATTCTCTGTACTTCAAACAGCGAAATATATTGATTCTCTGTACTTCAAACAGCGAAATATATTGATTCTCTGTACTTCAAATAGTGAAATATATTGATTCTCTGTACTTCAAACAGTGAAATATATTCATTCTCTGTACTTCAAACAGTGAAATATATTGATTCTCCGTACTTCAAACAGCGAAATATATTGATTCTCTGTACTTCAAACAGCGAAATATATTGATTCTCTGTACTTCAAACAGCGAAATATATTGATTCTCTGTACTTCAAACAGTGAAATATTTTCCCGTTAAAATGCTAAAAACCGGGTTTCGATATTCGTGGTGGGCAGAGCACAGATAGCCCAATGTGTAGCTTTGTGCTTAATTACAAACAAACTCTAAATAAACGACGCCATTTTACAATAGGTGTTTCCACGGTGGTAAGCTGGAATTTTACGGAATTAAAACACAAAGACCCGGATCGCGATTCACCGCGGTGGACAGATTGCAGATAGCTTTGCACTAAAAATAAGAACAACGAATGCCACAGTGATTGATACGTTTTATACCAATAAGGATACTGACACAGTTTTATCTCAATAAAATACTAAATGTATCTTAATCATAAAACTAAAAGAACACTGCAAGTAACACCGAAAAGCTACATTTCTCTGTTCTGATGCACTTTGGTGCCTAATGACGTCACACTGATCTTCGAAAACAATATATAATAATCATTCTCGTTTTTAACGGGAAAATACTCTTCTACAATGGATACACGTTTCAAAAAAAAAAAATGCGAGACTTTATTTATGATGCCTAAATGTCCTGATTTTTGTTTCTCATATACGTCTGTAAAATGCTCGAAATATTTTTTCTTAGCAATAAATTTGCTACAATTACACATAAAACAATCCCGTCTGTGAAATACTATTTTTCGATTCGTTATCTACTGTCGTTTTTTACTGACTTTACACATCACATAGTTTCGCAACATAGCCATCTCGGTGTTTCATCCTAATGCGCATGAAACATTATAACTTTACAATTGCTCAGATTCTGTAAAATTTGTAGTAAATTACAATATTTCATGAATAATGTGAATTACTGAACATGAAAAAATTAATATTTAACAGATTTAATAAAAAACAAAATGGATTAAAATTATTAAAATATTTTGTGGTAAATACAAGAAAATGTATTACATGAATATAAAGAAATAAAAATTAAAAATGTTTTGCTTGAAATGTCCTATAATATTTTTAGCTTTTAATAAGGTTGTTTAAAACAACTTGGCACTATTTTCATGCGTGTATGAACATCATTATTGCATCCAACTATAAAGCTCTTACAAAGAGTAGATGTAGCCTGAAAATTAGTAGTCACAGTGGTCTTAATGAGTGGAGGTTGGGAGTTATACTAGAAGTACTAATTAATTAATTAATTCTTGTCTTTACTACTATAATTGGGGTTGAAATACTAACGTCAAAAAGTAAGATTACCTTGCTTACCCCCAGTGGTATGACCTTATTTTCGTTTTTCTTTTCTTTTATATTTCTTTGGAGAGCAGTCACATTTCCACAACTGTCTACAGGTAGTGAAGGAAAGTACAGACGTGGGAAGTTGTGGGCTTCAGCTCCCTAACTTATTCTTTTTCCTTTGTTTTTGTTTATTTTTCTTTCTTTAACATGTGAGACAAGCGAACGGAGGTTAAGATTGGTAGACGGGTTATCTTCACCGCAATGTGGGTCCTACTTCTGCAGTCACCTCCAAAACTCAGAGCACATCTTAAATACGACATTACAGCCTGTGCCCTGGTGATTCTTTATAATCATGAACCACAATAGTGGTTCATAACAGGGACCACCCAGGAATATCACAAAAATTCCAATAAAACATACGGACAAAAACCATCTTAAAAAGCAGACTTGTTCTTGAAACAACACTCAAAACCTTCTATCTCAATGGCTAGGACTGCTAAAATGTTGATAAATGCAAAAAAAAGGTTGATTTTTCGATTGTTAGACAAAATTTAAAATTTATCGATTTGTTCTTCATATTATTATTATTATTCATGTTATTCTTGTTTCACAAGCCTACAGAAAAAACGCCTATGAATATTTTATTCAAACCTGGACAGTCCTGTGCGAGTCATAGGACTATGTTTATGTTAATTCTTGAAAAAGAAGGAGAGATTTTTAACAGTTTTTTCATCACTACTGGCCAAGTTTCTCTTCGTACTCATTCAAGCACCGAAGCTTACAGCAAAAACGGCTAGGTATACTGCGTCAATATCTATGTACAGCTATTAAACAAACTCCTGCGAGGGTTGTAGGACTATTTTTAAGTTGATTCTTGAAAGTCGAGATTTCCACCCTCTAAAATTTTCTAAGTTCTTTTTCGCTACCAACATAAACTCTTCGAAGCCATTCAAGCATTGCAGAAATGTAAAAGCCATTTAAGCGTCATTATGCTAACTGGAAATGCTCCATTTTATACTAGTTGGAAACACTTTTTTTATTAGGATAAACAATGTGTATATTTATAACAGTGTCTCCAGCCTTATTATTATTGACTATAGTTTTACAAGCCGCTACAGAAAAAAAAATGGCTACAAATATTTTTCTGAAAATTGGACAACATTGGGTAGTTTTAAAAATAATTCAAGTGCCTTCGTTTTATCCCCCTGAAGTCCTTCATTTTCCGCCATTGAAAACATCCGATGTTTTACTGATGTGCATTAATTGGAAAATAAGTTGTGCAACTTATAGTGCATTAATTGGAAACTGCCAGGTTGAGGATTCATCATTTCTTGAGTTCACTGTTCTTCATTGTTTCTCGAGATCGCGGTTTTCTGCGACTATGTCAGTGAGTTTTCTAACAGTAGACGATTACCATAGTAGATTTCTCTACTCTTGTGAGTGGTGATGTAGTCCACTGATCTTCATACTTCGCTGAATTTGTGATTGCATATTTTATTATTAATATTATTAATATTTTTGTTTCATAAGTCTACAGCAAAATTATCTGGGTATTTTGCACTAAATCCTAGATAGATATACTATATGAAATGCTGTGAATGTCCATGATCGATTTAAAAGTTGATCATTTTTCATAGAAAGTTGATTTATACGTGGCTATAAATACATAATATATACGATGTTGTTGTGAGCGACTTTCTTTGTACTCGACGCTTGTTAAACGCATGTTTACATGAAACCTCAGGCACAAAACCATCTGGCTCAGTAAATAATGGTTGGATGAAAAAAGAAGCCAATGCAGCAGTAAACTGTTGAAAATCATGTAACATTCAACTGAATACATATGTACGTATGTAGTTTAACATTTATTCTCCATAAACGAACATAAAAAACACTTAAGAAACAAGATAATTAAAAAAAATTAATCTAAAAAGGGGGAATAGGGATCGTCAAAAAATTCAGCAGTACTTATCAATTTCAGTGGAGTCATAATATGGATTTGTAGCTTGAGAAAATAATGTAGACACTATTTCCAGCCTAGTTTGTTTACTTTTTTAGAACCACTAGTTTAAGGCTTGAAAATATAATCTTTGTATTTTGATTCAACTTGTTTCAGTATATCTTTTTGTAATTTCTCATTCACTTCATCGTTTAGCTAAAAATATAAACACAGGGTTAAAGTTTTATAGTACCAAAATTTGTGGCCTTCAACAGACAATAGATATAATATTTACTGATGATTCTCCGCATGGCCAGTTAACGCCATTATGGGGTCACGTGATATACAACACTAATAATTTGAGTAATTTCACGGTAGGTGGACAACCGTCGACAACTTCTCTTCTCAACATGTAGTGCGCAGTTAATCCTGTTCCAATAAGCTGGAAGCGTCTACTGGTATGTAAATACATTTCCAATCCTTTTTTTTCTCTCTTTTGTGAACCAACTAATCTACAGCCTGTATTCCACGCCATCAAAGCCTAATCTTAATCGAGTTAACTAAAGTAGGTCATATAAAACACGTGTGTGAATCCCATAACTTCTAGGAAAATTACATAAAAACATACATGCACCTGTACTTCATATATATAAATGAATATCAAGTTTTTTAAAATTTATTTTGATAATCTATCATAATGCTTACTAACTAATGAGAGAGAAAAATGTACCTACTGTTTTTTGTTGTTGTTGTTTTTCAGTATGTTTGCTTTATAATATTTTTTAGCAAAGCTGTAGAAAGAGCCATCTGCGCATAGCCTTTCCTTATTTTGGACTCATACACTAGAGAGAAAACAACTAATAAAAGCACTCGCCGCTAGTTCTTGGGTTATTACTATTTGACGGAATAGTGATATTTGACAGTCGCTCTTAAAAGTAGCACTTGCGTGGCCGTCGAAAGTGCAAAGCGAGTTTTTGCGGCAACCATGAACTATCGGATTCACAGTTCGGGTACACTAAAATTTGGCCACGCCCGACATGTTTATATTTATGTGCAAGAAGTGCAGGCTTAAAAATATATTCTTTCCATTTTGGTTTAACTTGTTTCTGTACTTTTGGACGATCCCTATTCTCTTTTTAAATTAACAATTTTTAATTATCTTATTTTTCCTAAGTCTTTTATGTCAGTTTATGGAGAATAAATGTTAAACTACATACGTACATATGCATTCAGTTGAATGTTACATGTTTTTCAACAGTTTACTGCTGCTTTAGATTTTTTTTCCATCCAACCATTATTTACTGAGCCAGGTCGTTTTGTGCCTCAGGTTTCGTGTAAAAACGCGTTTAACAAAGAAAGTATGAAAATCAGTGGAATAAATCATCACTCACAAGAGTAAAGAAATATATTATGATAATCGTCTACTGTTAGAAAACTAACTGAAATAGTCGCAGAAAACCACGTAAAGATAACGTACAACTGAGAAACAATGAAGAACAGCAAACTCGAGAAATGACGATTACTCAACGTGGCAGTTTCCAATTAATGCACTATAAGTTGCACAAATTATTTTCCAATTAATGCACATCAGTAAAACACCGGATTGTTTCAATGGCAGAAAATGAAGGACTTAGAGATATTCTTCAGGGGACTTTCAAGAATCAACTTAAAAATAGCCCTACAACCTTCACCGGAGTTTGTTTAGTAGCTGTACATGGATGTTGGCGCACTATACCTAATCTTTTTCCTGTAACCTTCGGTGCTTGAATGGCTTCAAAGAGAAACTTGGCCAGCAGCAGTGAAAAAACTGATAAAATCTATCCTTCTCTTTCGAGAATTAACATAAAAATAGTCCTATGACCTGCGCAGGAGTTTCGTTTAGTTGGTTTGTCCAGTTTTGAATAGAATATTCTTAGCCATTTTTATGTAGGGTTGTGAAACAAGAATAATATTTAAAATATTTTAAAGAACGAATGGATGAATTCTAAATTTTGTTTAACAATCGGAAAATCAACTTTTTTGTTATTATCATATTTTAGCAGCCTTAGCCATTGGGATAGAAGATTTTTTGTGTTGTTTCAAGAATAAGTCTGTTTTTTAAGATGGTTTTTGCCTGTATGTTCTATTATATTTTTTGTGAAATTTCTGGGCCAACCATATGTTCATGATAATAAATGACATTAAAGTTAATTATTAAGCATCTTCACGAACATTTTAAATTATTAACTTTTTAAATTTAGATTCAAAAAGTTGATATTAGTAAAACATCGACTGTAGAACTAGTTGATAAAATACGCAAAATTTTATTAGCTAAAACGAATCATCTCTTTCTAAGTAGTTTTAGGAGTATTTGTCTTGTACCAGTTGTTAATGGTGGTACAACTACATGAACCCAATCAAAATTTCCACAAAAATTTAACATAGAAGTTCCAGATTAAAAAAAAAAACCAAACAAAGATAAATACAGAAGAAGAATCCTGTTTCGTGTAAACAACAAACATTTTTATTCTATTCATCAGGTTAAAACAATCCATTTCAAGGAGGAAAAAAATATGACCCTATTAAATATTCAATAATGATATCATTGATAGTCACAACATGCTCTCTGATACACACAAAAGTTTCGGTCATTATTGAAAACCCTTCTTCAATTCTAAAATATGGTTGTTATGTTCAAGTAAAAGTTGATGAAGGAAAATAGTAGTATTTTATTAAAATGAACGAGTTTGTTTGTTTGTAGTTGAGCACAAAGCTACACAATGGGCTATTTGTACTCTGCCCACCACGGGTATCGAAACCCGGTTTCTAGCGTTGTAAGTCCGAAGATATACCGCTGTGCCACTGGTTGGGGTTGGGGAGCTCTTGGAAAGGAAATTGTGCTGCTTAGGATAAGAATGTTTCTTTAATAAGTCTTATAAGTTTCTGATTAATATGTCTGATAACGTTAAATAGCAGGAGGGATATAAGAAGCAAAATTTCACAAATTGAGAAAAGGAATCATAACACTTCACCAGATTTTTTATTTTAACGTTGGTAGCACATCGTGTATGTGCATATTCTTGATCATTAGTGGGTAAATAATGCGTTACGTGTACAAAGTAAAAGTAAATGTCTAACAGATGCTTTCCTTGTTTACTAAAGTGTAACGATGCACAATGGGCTATATGCGATGTGATCATCACAGGGATCAAACTTCGATTTTTAACGCTATAAGCCCTCAAGCTTACCGCTAAACAACAACAACAAAAAAAGTATTTTCTTACTAGCTTTCTGCACTGCAACTTCAGTTGCTGATCATCCATTATTGGTTATGATACTACCACCGAAATTATTCCCCGATTCGTCCATTTGAAACTTTATAATGCAAGTAATGGAATAAAAGATATATTGTGCACCTTTAGACAACGCTTTTCCTTTCAGACTCAAGCTGGCTAACTCAAATCCTGCGTTATGAGGCCAAGGATAAAAACATATCAGGCTAATAAGAAGAAAAAATGTACGTAATGTATCCCTTTTAGATTTTGCTTTTTGCATTCACGTTCTTGTCTCGCTAAACCAGTTCGAAGGCTAAGGTTTTGAAACTTTCCATCTGTAATACTTTGCAGGTCTCTTATCAGGGTCCCAAAATTTACAAGATAATTATAGAAATATTATTCACAGAAATACATGGAGAATACAGGAATTTTAAGGCAAAATACAGGGTTAATTCAATTGAAAATGCTGCACATTATAATTAATATTTTTAGAAATACGAATTATTTGTTTGCTGACAGGTGCAAAGTAAACTTAAGTACTTACTTAAAAGTTACTTTTTTTGTACTCATATTTCCAACAGCTTAAAACAACATCTGTGTGTCAGCTTATGATTACTACATAATTCACTTTATGCAAGTGATAACTTTTTGATACATATTTGTGAATGAAAGAGATTATTAACAATAAAGTGTTTCTTTAAGTAACTGGTGCAAGACAAAGACCAATATGGAAAATGATCAGGAATAAAAACAGTATGTATAATGTACTAACTTAAAAGAGTAACCACTGGTAACAGACTCGATGTAGGATACTAGAGTATACACCTGTACAAAGGTGTATACTTTAGTATCTTACATCAGGTACAGGTGTATACTCTAGTATCCTACATCGAGTACAGGTGTATACTCTAGTATCCTACATCGAGTAAAAGTGTATACTCTAGTATCCTACATCGAGTAAAAGTGTATACTCTAGTATCCTACATCGAGTAAAGGTGTATACTCTAGTATCCTACATCG
>NW_013669311.1:17905-20977 GCF_000517525.1 Limulus polyphemus
ACATCGAGTACAGGTGTATACGCTAATATCCTACATCGAGTACAGGTGTATACTCTAGTATCCTACATTGCAAGTACAGATGTATACTCTAGTATCCCACATCGAGTAAAGGTGTATACTCTAGTATCCTACATCGAGTACAGGTGTATACTCTAGTATCCTTCATCAAGTACAGATGTATACTCTAGTATCCCATATCGAGTACAGGTGTATACTCTAGTATCCTACATCGAGTACAGGTGTGTACTCTAGTATCCTACATCGAGTACAGGTGTATACTTTACTGATCCACAACCTGTCATCTAAGAACTACATAATACCAGTATGTAAGAGTTAATACAAGTAATACATCTCTGGCTTGAAGCAGTACTTAAAGTACAAACTATATACAGTAAACTGGTTTGACAATGTACATGTAATAACTCCAAAAACAGTGCAGTAATACATATTCAACACTCACTACAGGACACATAAGCATGATTAGACTTATGGTTTCAAATACAATACAATTTCTATAACAGTTGATGATAAGCATTACAATGCAATGGAAATGTGCACTACAAAGGTATAGCATACCAAACACAGTGTAATATATCATCATGATCACAGTGCAGGCAAATAAGATATACATCTTCAAGTTCAATAGGCAGTTGTATTTTAAATAAATATTTTCCAACTTGGTATTTGTAACACAAAATACCAGTTGTTTTAATGTCTAGTCTAGGTAAATGGTTTTGTTGGTGCAGAAATAATGTATACCTATGGCCACTGTTTGGAATGAAATATATTGGCCAAAGACAAGCTGCATGATTTCTACAATAATCTCGAACCATTCACTCAGTTTCCAATATTGGATTTGTAACGTCAAATGTATACTTACTTTTTCAGAGTACATTTCAGAACCTCTTCAACTCACATGGAAGTGCATGGCACCAGTTACAAATGAAGATAAGTAAGTAACTTTAGAAGTTGCCTATGTTTCAGAGAACTGCAGGACCTGAAAAGGTTACTGAAACACAACTCCATCTGTCTGTTCATAAAATTATAGTGCATATATGATTACTGAAATTACAGGATCATTCAAGATATCGAAAAAGTACGATAAATATTGTTTAAATCAAATATCTTGGGTTACTTACCATGAAAATAGAGAAAAGAAAGACGCTTTTTAGACAAAATACAGAAAAAAAACAGTAGTTTGGAATACATACAGAACATACGGGATATTAACAACTTTTACAATGATTACAGGACAACTGAGAGGGCTGAACTTATTTTATTTAAACAGAAAATGTCTATCTACCTATCTTTGTGGTGTTAATATCCACAGTGAAAAAAATGTAAAAATCTTATGAATGGCACATTGCCATGTAAAGATGAGGGTTTGAATCCCAATTTTCACTTCTTTAAAAAAAGCAATTACACAAATGTGGCCAGAACTGATGATATACGTACTATTAGTGTAGTATAAATACTGGAACAAAACTTGAAAGGTTTTATTTCTATGAAGTGTCGTCTGTGAAAAAAAAGTAAAATGAGTTATCAAAAATTACAAATATATGGTGGCTCAACAGTAAGTATATAGGCTTATGACGCTAAAAATCTGGTTTTTATACCAGTGGTTGGTTGAGCACAGATAGCCCATTGTGTAGCTTTGCGCTTAATAACAAACAACTGAAGTTATAAAGATTTATAAACGATATACGCATGAACGATTAATTGGTTTGGTATAAATTTGTATCTAAAGATATTTTGGGCAAGTGAGGTATAAGGAAACAAGATATCAGCCTATTAACAGAGATTAAATGATTCAAGGACACTAGAGCTTATCGTCTTATCCTTTAGACAGAACGATTTGGTAGCCAGGTCTATAGTAGACATCTCTTTCAAAACGCTCCTATCCGTTAACTAGTTAGACGAGTGTTGACAGAATCAAATGACCTTGTATTCCTGTATGCGAGTGTCGTACAGGTGGGACTGGAATATTGTCACATACAACATTACAGTAATTTGTCCTAGCGATTCGAGTCCCGGCGTCGCATAAAAACAAGAAACAAGAGGGAATCGACAATAGCCGTGACACTTGAAATTCTTTAGGCAGGTTTAGAGTAAATTAATCTATGAGACTTTTTTATTAGCTATATTTTTGTGCGCCAGCAATACCAAGCGTAGAACTCACTTATACCAGATTCGAAGTTACTGCTCATCAGGACCTTTACCCTAAAAATGAATTTTTTTGGGTAGGATTAGAATGAATTAATCTATGAGACTATTGGCGTGTAACATATATCAATCGAAAGGGTTTGAACTCCTGAGTCCAAAACTATATTTATATCTGATATCGGTCAAGCGATGATGGAGCTATGAGCTAAAATTTATACTTGAAAAAAAAATCGGAGTCATTCTATGAACTGCTATGGCGTGACTAAAAATGGGATCGCGGGTGCGTTATAAGAGCAACGATCACATCACGCTATGCGATTAGATGGCTGTTCACTAGTTGCATATCCTTTAATTTAGTCTTACATTAAGAACAGCTGGCATATCTCTTCTGTAGTCTTCGACGAATATCCGAAACACGCCACCTATGTTAGGCTCAAGAATGAGCTCAGTTTGTAAGATTGGAAATGTAATAGCTATGAAGTTTGACTACTTTACTACTGCTATATAATCCCATGTAATAGCTATGAAGTTTGACTACTTTACTACTGCTATATAATCCCATGTAATAGCTATGAAGTTTGACTACTTTACTACTGCTATATAATCCCATGTAATAGCTATGAAGTTTGACTACTTTACTACTGCTATATAATCCCATGTAATAGCTATGAAGTTTGACTACTTTAACTACTGCTATATAATCCCATGTAATAGCTATGAAGTTTGACTACTTTACTACTAGCTATATAATCCCATGTAATAGCTATGAAGTTTGACTACTTTACTACTGCTATATAATCCCATGTAATAGCTATGAAGTTTGACTACTTTACTACTGCTATATAATCCCATGTAATAGCTATGAAGTTTGACTACTTTACTACTGCTATATAATCCCATGTAATAGCT
>NW_013669311.1:21805-43525 GCF_000517525.1 Limulus polyphemus
AAATGTACTTTACTAGCGCTATATAACCCCATAAGGTAGCTGGTAACTTTGACTACTTCAGATATATTTTACTAGCGCTATATAACCCCATAAGGTAGCTGGTAACTTTGACTACTTCAGATATATTTTACTAGCGCTATATAACCCCATGTCGTAGCTGGGAAGTTTGATTACTTCAGATATACTTTACTAGCGCTATAAAACCCCATGTGGTAGGCTGAGAAGTTCGACTACCTCCAAATACACACTACTAATGCTATATAACCCCATGTTGTAGCTGGGAAGTTTGACTACATCAAAACTACTTTACTAGCGCTATATAACCCCATGTAGTAGCTTTGAATCCTGAATACTTCAAAGATACTTTACTAGTGTTATATAACTTCATGTGGTAGCTGGGAAATTTGACTATTTCAAAACTACTTTACTAGCGCTATATAACCCCATTTGGTAGCTGGGAAGCTTGATTACTTCAAATATACTTTACTAGTATTAGATAACTTCATGTGGTAGCGCTTTTTAACCTTATAGATTAGTTAGATACGGCCTTATTTGTAAAGAAGATACTGATTTTAACAATAGGAAAAGGAAGCTGTGTTGATTTATGCAATACTCAACCATTACAGAGAAGGATCTCGATACAAAGGGTAAAATCCCTATAATCCGAGTTCTTTCCAAAGGTAGACCTTTCTTCTGGGATAGTTTGCCCCTAAAGAAGAAAGGTCCACCTTTAGAAAGCGCTCGGGTTATAAGGTTTTTATCATTTTGTATCAAGGTTTCTTGAAGCTACGTGTGTTACTGACATGATGAGAGTAGAATGCTTTTCATGTTAGTGGTATGAAGATAGACAAGGACGAATACTTCAAGTATTGTAATTCATGTATCACAAAGCAGAGAATTTCTGTAATAAATTCAAAAATCTATATACGTATAACATACATACAAATGTGCACATAAATCTATATTTTTACACGTATCTTTGCACATGAACTTATTTGATTTCCTACTTAAAACAAAGTGTCAAACACACTAATTACACAATGCATAGCTCTTGTATAAATAGGTTTAAATTTTGAACATTAGAGGTTAAATATGCTTTAAATCATAAGATATATCAACCAAATCGGCCTATGCTCGATAATTAATTTTTAACAGGGCTTGGTTATGATTGTATTTAGATCAAACAAATACTTACTTTCTCTCTTTGACTTGACAATTAAAACAATTTAGATATATAATTCACATGCATTTAAAGCTGAAAAATATTAGATAAGACTGGAAAATGGGCCGTGTTTTTAAAAACTTCCTTCATCAACAAAACCCCCTTATTTTCAGAAACACACCATAAAATATAGTATTATAAAACATTAACACGCTGTAATCACTCACATACTGTATATCTATATATATAAAAGAGGAAGTTTGTTTATTTCTTTATTTTGTTCGCTATAGGAAACCAAACGGTTAAACTTACAAATTTTAAAATAACTTCATAATAAACAGTTTTTTACAATAAATTTAATGGCGCTATTCATTTCATATTTGGAGTAGTATTTAATGACGAAATTGACAATTAATGATTATTGCGCCATTTTTTTTTTGTAATAATCATAAGCACGTTTTGCACATAGAAAGCGTTATGGCGGGAGACACTCAGATCACCTTGCTGTCAATTAAGTATTTTCAAAAACAGTTTTCTTTAAATAGTGCTAAGTGGTTTCATAAGTGATTTAATAACTTTGTGAATTGCAAATTATTGTTTAGTGATACAGGTGATTATGCCACCCAAGAAACGCCCTTTCTATGGAAAATCTTCTGCCGCTAAAAGAATGCAAGCACAAAGAGCACCTGAAACAGAAGAAGAACGCAATCAAAGACTTCAAGCACAAGCTGCAAGAGAGGCTGCTCAAATACAGGAAGATACTTTGGAACAACGTAAAGCTAGACTTTGAGCTCAAGCTGAAAGGCAGGCTACTCAAAGACAGCAAGAAACTGTTGAACAGCACAAAGCCAGAGTTCAGCCAGAATCATCAAGGCAAGCTGGATATAGACAACAAGAAACTTCTGAACAACATCAAACCAGGCTTTAAGCACAAAAATTAAGACAAATAACTTACAGAGAGCAAGAAACAGAGGAGCAACATTATGTACGACTTCAGGCTCAAAGAACAAGACAAGCTCAAACATGATCTAATTTCAAATAAAGCATTGTTTGATTAAATGCTTTTTTTATTTCTCGCATCACCGCTTTTGTCTACTTACTGAATAATTTGCTGAAAAAATACTGATCTATACATTTCAAATCTAAATTTCCACCGTGCAACGCCGGCTAACTCAGCTAGTATATACACATATAAACAGACACACACATATATAAATGTATATAGAAAGATACATATGTACATGTAAGCATGTATACATTTAAAGAAATTAGACTTGTAGTTATGTTTCTCTAAAAGATGGCCCTTTGTGTAGCTTTTTGCTTAACTACAAACAACAACAGTAATATATATATATATTAGCAAACAATTTTGTCTACCGTAAATAGAAATCATTATTTCTCTGATAAACAATGAATTGGCTCTTTGTCTGCTTAATGGACTAAGCCCAACTTTTCTACTCATCTTTACTCAGAAAAAACAAGAAAAAGGTGTCATCATATGTGAAGGTGATACTTTGGTCACTTTAGGTACGGAAGTTTGGCCCTCCCGACCACCAAAAAGCATATGTTTGATCGTTTACCTGGTGAAAATATAGAAGACTACAGGGTAAAAGAGTTAATGTTTTATGTGGATATATTGAGTACCTTGTCAAGCAGCGAATAAAACACTAAGTTTTTGTTCGAGTTATACGCGCTCGATCTTTATTCCGTTGGATGAACATGAATTTATTGCCGTGACTGTTCGGAGTTGCTGAAGTTTGGTCGTCACGCCGCCGTTGGATGAACATGAATTTAATGCCGTGACTGTTCGGAGTTGCTGAAGTTTGGTCGTCATGCCGCTGGATGAACATGAATACATAAATTTAATGTCGTGACTATTTGGAGTTACTGAAGTTTGGTCGTCATGCCGTTGGATGAACATGAATTTAATACCGTGACTATTTGGAATTATTGAAGATTGGTCGTCACGCCGCCGCTGGATGAACATGAATTTAATGCCGTGACTATTTGAAGTTACTGAATTTTGGTCGTCGTGCCATTGGATGAGCATGAACTTAATACCGTGACTGTTTGGAGTTACTGAAGTTTGGTCGTCGTGCCATTGGATGAACATGAATTTAATACCGTGACTGTTTCGAGTTACTGAAGTTTTGTCGTCGTGCCATTGGATGAACATGAACTTAACGCCGTGACTATTTGGAGTTATTGAAGTTCGAAATTCATACCTTTGAATGAACAGAACTTTAATGTGGTTGTATATTCATTGTATGGATAAATTTAGATCATTATAATCATTGGATAGATTGACATTTTATACCGTGACTACTGCAGAAATAGGAGAATAATCCAAAAACTACTAATGGACAGATATCGACTTTATCCTCCTGATCAGTGATAAAATTTTGATGTATAGTTTTTTATGGCCATTACCTTACACCGTGAACACATTTCTTACATTGTGTTTGACCACTAGATTCCACAGTAAGCGCTAAATAAAAGTAATACGGAGAAACATACTAGTTTCTTGCCAGCCTGATTAACGGGAAAAGAACAGGTTACTCGATCTTCGGAAAGTACACATACTTTGTTTAAGGTAGTTTGTGGAAAGATTATTATCACCTGACAATTAATGTATAGTAGCAGGTAAAATAATACCACTGGTTAGAACGCAATTTCTCATTGCACGACAAATGATATATGTGTTGATTGACTAAAACGAGTAAAATTAAATGGAACAGGTTTTTAATATTATCTTACGCGTACATCTAACATTACGTTCTTGTTTTCGTCACTCCATTCTATTTCAAGAGCAGTATTAAGTTATATATATATATATTTATCAGATGCAATCCATCAATATGAAGCGAAAATTATCTGCATTAAACCTCTTTAGGCCTCCACGAGGTGGCGCTAAGTGCAATAAATTACTTAATACGTAATCACAGCAGGTAGCTCTCGATATATTCTCTCCAACATTTTAAATCGGATACAAACTTACAAGAAAGTCACCAAAGTATTATACTATTGTTAGTGCCTGATAAACCAGGCTCAGCATGAAACAGCGAATTTGTGTATATATATTCTTGTGTTTCAAAACTTTAATAACTTACTGATACGGTTTTTAAGTAACCATGTTTCCATTATTCTTTTAATAGTTTGAGTTTTATTTTACCGATACCGCTAGAATTGGTATCACACGACACCAGAAGACATAATGCATTTCATGAACTTCCTAGCAGTCAAATTCATTTCATATTTATCTGAAAATAACAAACAAGGTTGTGACAAACTTTACCTGGTGGTGAAGAATGTTACTGAATGTAATTTTATATGACTTTCGATGGAGAGCTTGTTTTGTATATATTTTTTCCGTATCTGTACGTACTTACCGTTTAGTCCTCCGGATTTACAACACTAAAATCAGCGATCCGATTCCCCTCGGTGGGCATAGCAGATATCCTGATGTGGCTTTGCTATAAGAAAACACACACGATTCCTTTATGTCTGAGAAAATGAAACGTTTGGCGGTGGAGTGTTGTTTATACTAATGTAAAATAATTACAAATTTTTGGTGACAATGAATGAGTTGGATTGACGGCTAAGCTTAACTTTACTGTTCGTTCTTGTAGACAACAATATTAACATTTTATACGATTCTTGACTTCAGTACACAACTGAATAAATTGTTACGCTTCTATGTTATTTTTTTTACTTCTTATTTACAAATCCTGTGTCAGAATAGCTAGAGAAAGAGATGCCGCTTTTTTCTGCTTCTTTATTTTTAAAATAATTGATTCAACGTCCATACACTCGTCGCAAAACTTTGAAAGATGCAGGAGGTTACTTCCTTCCACGATCTTTTCCCCCTCTCAAACATGCTGGTATAAAAAGCAATCTTTATTACGCATGCGCCAGGTTAATTATACAAAAAACAACAACAAAGTATTCGTAAGGCCTAAGCGTGGTTAAAGTAAAACTGTAGTTGATTGGGCAGACAGCCGAGCAAGACACGCGCAGTTCACGTGTAGACGTTCGTACAAGAAGAAAATCTAGTATAATTTCTGTAGAGTGAATATTTATTTAAATTACAACCAGACACGTCCCGAGTAAAAGTATGTAATAAGTTTATGAGCAGGTAAGCTATTTATCAGTATATATTTACTTTACTGTCGGACGTCAGAGTCGTATAAGATAATTACCAAACAAATATCTATTCTTACTTGCGATGTATGGTTCTTAAAGTCTGCTGCTCTTTATATATCAACGATCAGTAAGTGAACAAAGAATGAACACATTACTACATACTGAGTTATAAAGTTTATCAAGTGTCTATGTCTAAAAGATGGAAAATCTATCTTATATTTCGTACTTTTTATTAAGCCTGATTTCATTCAAAGCATATCGTAATGAGAAACAATAACCTGGTAATATATGATTAAACTTATAAGAATTTTCAATGAAACAAGAGCACACAGCAGTTTCCGAATCTCTGTTTTTAACGTGATAACAATGTCTGTATTAATTTGAAGTTATGGGGGGGGGGTAACATAACCGAACAACGATAATTCTCTCTAGGTCGTTTCCAGGAGTAGCCCGAAAGGTTTATGCAAGAATTAGTGACAATCGGTCCAGCGGTTCGCCAGTTATAAACGGACAGAAAACTTGGGGAAAACGTTGACCCCCTCATGCCACTTCCCAGTGGCACTAAGGGTACATGTCAGGATTCGTAACAATCGGTCCAGCATTTCGCCAGATATTAGCTGACGCACACAAATACACTTACTTTTGTCAAATGATGATTTAGATGATACAATGTTATATCTATAAGATTTTATTGACATCAGCGATCCATTAAGGACATTAAAAAATACACTAACTATAACATTTGCTCAAATCTGGTTTGAATAATAATAATGATTTATTATTTCATAAGTCTTCGCAAAAAAACTTAAAATTTGAAGAGTACAAATTTATCATTTCCTAAATTTGAGGTCATATTTGTAGGACAGTTTGTTACATCTACATTTCTAGAATTTTTTCTTAAATTGATCAAACGCAAAACTATTCAGTATTTTAAGTTATCTGTCGTAAACGAGAGCCTAGTGTGACATTGTAATTAGAAAATGTAAGAACTCTTTTATATTTGTTTGTTTGTTTTTGAATTTCGCGCAAAGCTACACGAGGGCTATCTGCGATAGCCGTCCCTAATTTAGCAATGAATGATTAGAGGGAAGACAACTAGTCATCACCACTCACCGCCAACTAATAGTGGGACTCGCCGTCACATTATAACGTACCCACGGCTGAAAAGGAGAGCATTTGTGGTGTGGCGGGGATTGGAACCTGCGACCCTCAGATTGCGAGTCGAGCACCCTAACCACCTGGCCATGCCGAGCCGCCAAATCTAAAGTACATGCCCAAGGTTGCCGAAATCGCTAATCTCCAGGCGAATTGTATATGGAGGATAAAGTCTGTCTTAGATTTATGTTGTTGTCGGCCTTGATGAATAACAACAAATTCATCTCAGACACTGCACAATTTCATACGCTCGACTTAACAAAATAAAATTACCGTATAGACAAAAAACAACAACAAACACAACAGAAATGCCAACAGTCTATTTATTTGTCTATCTCTTCATTCGTTCGTCTGTCCATCTATATATATACTTGTTGTGTTCTTGTATATTTTGTATACGTATCTCTTATGATTCTAATTCGTTCCTTTACCAGACCACCACCAGCTTATACACTAGCAGGCAATACTAAACATTATACGCGCGAGATTCTGTTGCTTGGTTACGGGTATTACGGACTAACTTAGCTACAGATTTTATATTTACTTAATGACACAGATTGAAGAATTAAGGTTGCTGATTTGCACGTTATGTTCATTATTTGACTGAAGATAATAGTTACGGTAAGTGGAAAGGTAAATGACGTAGATTATTATAAAATAACACATGTAAAAGTAAGTGAACGAACGCTGTTTAATAAAGATGGTCAACATTGCAGGACCTACGCCAGTCCTCGAGGAGATAAAGTTTGATATATTACATGCAGGATCTTAAAATATTTTAATAATGAAAATCTTTGTAAGCATTACAATAAGTGAAATGGCATGTTACAATAGAGTTAGGTTAGGCGGTTAGGGCACTTGACTCGCAGTCTGCGGGTTTGAATCCGAACATGCTCATCCTTTCAGCCGTAGAGGCGTTATTATGTCGCGGTTAATCCCACTAATCGTTGGTAAAGACTAGCTCAAGAATTGGTGGTGGATGGTGTCGATTCCTTACCTTCTTCTAGTCTATCACTTGTAAATTATGGACGACTAGCACAGATAGCTGTCGAGTAGCTTTGAACGAAATTCAACAAACAAGCACTATGACTTTTAATGATTCACTAAATTAAAAATGCTTATAATGACTTATAAGTTGAATTGGTCACGTTAACTGGGAGAATTTTGAAGCGACAAATTTCATTGTTTCATAGGCAACATTCCTTAAGGCGTATATATATAATGAATAGGTGTTGTTTTTTTCTTTTCATATTCAAAATCCTTGAAGTCAAGACGAAAGGCTTCAGGGAATAACTTCAGGTCGACTAACAAGGCTAAGTAAGACTTTTATTAGAAGCTTGAATTCTTCACATGGCTAAAAAACAAGTTTTTGTGTTGTATGATGTTAATTTGTAAGAACCCCATGCTAGTTTATCTTCATACGTCCAAAATTAACTAGTGACGTCAAGGTACGAAGCACACTTTTTTAAAGTTTTTCTACGTTTTTGTCAATAATACGTTCATATATATACATGGCGTTTAGTATCTAGCCGCAAGGACTGATATATTACTTACATTTATATATATATAAAGGTTGTCGGCTACGAAACGCCTTTATAGTCATAAAGTAGATTTATATTGTAACAAAATAATGATAAGAAATCCGTTTCAAGAACCGTTTTCCACAGTTTCTTTCTATTACACAAACCGCCTTGATCATCAAAAAGAAACTCTATTAACTTTTATTTATCATCATCTGTTAAATGTTGTTATTATTCAAGAAAAAAATCTATTAGATTACCTTAATCACTCGAAAGAAAAGCTATTAACTTTTATTTATCACCAAAGCGAAACTCTGTTAAACGTTGTTATTATCTTAAAAAAATTCTATTAGGCTCTCTTTTCGAATCAACCACATTTACTAAATTCAATGAAACTACTATCTTCGTTGATTTCGTTATTGTTATTATGTTATTAGTTAAAATAATATTCTATCTCTGGTCAATGAAGATTTTCAAAACACTATTGTTTTACTAGCATATAATATTTCAGATTAAATATTTCATAGGCAGAAGTATGCAACCAAGTACAGCAATTCGTATGTCAAAAAGAAACAGATATATGTTAGAATCTACATAAATATAACAGTACTGGTCCGCTGTATGTCCATATAACTACTTCGCAGGGTGTCGATGGATCTTCATCAAAATTGGTATGGAGGTTCATTAGGTCCATGCGGGGGTACATACAAATCTTCAGTCTTACATTTTGCGTTTTTTACTACTATCTCACCTCCTTTGCATGGATCTTAACTAAATTTGGTATAGAGATTTATTGGATCCATGGGGAGAAACATACAAACTTACGATTTCACATTTTGTGTTTTGTAGTTTTTATGGGCGTTTTTTTTTTAATTACATATAAAGGGAGCATCTTTTCATGTCCTAAGATAACCTTTCATTAATCATGGATTCACATAACTTCCATCCAGTGGACGGGTACTCGAACTAGTGTATAATATGATAGAAAGGGAAGGTGACAAAACATAAATTTCTATATAATAACTATATTAGCATGCTGTAAGAAAAGGCAGAATTAACACACTTTCATTAACACACAATCATTAACACACTTTCATTCGTAATTATTTCCTTAATTGTTTGGCAAGCCATTTATTTGATTTTTTTTACCTTTTACTATTAATTGTTTGGTAGACGACTTTACTATCACCATTAATTATTCTGCATTGCAGGAATTATGGTTATTAGACGAACTACTTTGTAGTTCTTATACATAGCGTTTCTAACGAGGATGTAGAAGCTCCGGACTAATTCGGTTGCTTAATGGCTCTCAACCGAGTTATTTTCTATGTGAACATAAAAGCGTTAATGGCTTGCTCTTTTATTTGAACTGTAACTTGGACATAATTTGTGTTGACGCCATGAAAAAGTAGACTTTTAGTTGGTTTATTCAACATTCTCACTCACGGGGTGTCTGGACATTATGTTTTGTTTATCGAACTTCACACAAGTCTACACTAGGGTTATCTGCGCAAGCCTTCTTTACTTTTGAAGAAATATACTAAACGGAATGCACTAGTCATCACCACCACTCACTCTCAGGCTATTCTTTTACCGCATTATAACGCCCTCAAGGCTGAATGGGCGAGAATGTTCGGTGGCGGAATTTGCGCCCGTGATTCACAGATTCCGACTCGAATGTCCGGATATTACGTTTAAAAATTGCTTACTGGTGTTTCACACAAAGACACTAATCTAGATACATTGCAGTATACATAGAACATTGTGGTAGAGTGGTACAAGCCCGACAGGAGTTTCAACACATTCATGAATAAATATTCATAAATTTGTAAGCACAATTCCGAATATCCTGTATATTATAAATATAATTTTGTAAACCTCCAAGAGTTTATTAATGAGCCGATTCCATATGTCATAATTATCTAATTTTTCACAAAGGTTTTACTTCGTTAATGTATTGTGTAAAAACTATTATCGTATTTTCAATATTCACGACTTACTTTAATGTAACCGTAAGTTACATGATAAAGAAAAACGACTCTATTATCTAAACGAGGAATATTTGATTCAATTGACTAAGGCTCAGCATGGCTAGGTGGTTAGGGCGCTCGACTCGTAATCTGCGGGTCGCGGGTTCGAATCCCCATTACACCAAACATGCTCGCCCTTTCAGCCGTGGGGGCGTTATAATAGGACAGTCAATCCCACTATTCGTTGATAAAAGAGTAGCCCAAGAGTTGGCGGTGGGTGATGATGACTAGCTGCCTTCCCTCTAGTCTTACACTGCTAAATTAGGGATGGCTAGCGCAGATAGCCTTCGTGTAGCTTTGCGCGAAATTCATAACAAACAACGGACTAAATAGGTCAAAATAAGTGAAAGATAATCAACTGATGGTATATTCCAGATAAGTATAACATATACATATGTAGAATTATACACGGACTTTTCTCTACGTTAAAATACGTTTATTTGCGAGTTTTCAGCCCTCTTACCGAAGCCGTCATCGGGCAACAATGTACTCAATGAAGACTCCGGTAAGAGGTCCGAAAGCTCGCAATAAACGCATTTTAACGCAGAGAAAAGTCCATATATAAGTCTGCATATTAATTTACCTACGTTATGAATCTTAAGGAACAATTATAACACATGCATGTTACTCCGGAAAGTTGCTGAATCCTGCGATAGTCAGAAGTTTTATAAACTGTTCTGTTGACAAGCAGCTTAACTTACGAAAGCGCTACAGTCGCAAGACATTCGTGAATAATATCCAACTTCTCATTAAGGGGTTTGAAGCTCTTTAGGAGTTATATTGAGTTGTACTTCAGTTGTCAACGTCTATACCTAATCATATAAATTCTAAGAAGTGTCTTGTCTTTTAGTTCATTTCGTGAATCAAATGTTGTCCATTTAAAATGATGTACTTTTATTAAATAGGGTTACTACCCAAAAGGCAATAATAAGTATGTAAATACATAACTGGATTGTTTTCATGCAAAAACGGATTACTTATTTTCACACATTATTTTTGTGGGCACGTAAGTTTCTTGCTATGCTCAAAGCACACAATAGGCTATCTTTGCTGCGCCCATCACGAGTATCGAAGCCCGTTTTTTAGAGTTATTAGTCTTACCGATGAACCACGGGGGGGGGGGGCTTGGTGCATTAGGAGTCTTTTTTTCACGAAATCAAGGACTAAGTGAGGACTAATTTATTATTATTTGTATATGTAATTCTTGTCTGCGTCAGTTTCTTAGTAGTCTTCCCTGTTTTAACCCTCGCATCCGTAGGGGGCGAAGATATTGCATTTGGGTCCATATATATATATATATATATATATGTTCGCTTGCGTATCTCGAAAAACAATAAACCAATTCAGGAGATAGGACGGTCCTCCCAAAGTCAGGTCCGGAACCGGATTCTGGATGACTTTAAAACATTTTTTTTTTATAATGGAGATATAGGACATTTTCTCGGTTTGTTGATAATAACTGTGTAAAAAGTGATCGAAATAAGACCGAATTTTAGGCACACATTGAAACCCCAAATCCAAAAGTTTGAGGCAGGGCGAGTGTATGCAATCTCTCTGATTGTTCTTGTTTGTACTTATTTTTAGTTTGTGTAGAGCTAAATTAGTACACCTTTAGACATTTTATGACAGAAGTAGAAATATTATTGACCTACTGGAAGAAGTTTAAGAATTATACTTATAAAACTAGTCTCTTGATGAATGGAACAGTTATCATAAATATCTGTAATTCAGCACAGACTGGAAAAATATTTTTTCTTGTTTACTACTTGCCACTCCTTTATGAAAATTTGAAACAAAGACTTACTATATTCACCTCATCATATTTTTTAATGTTAATTTTGATCAATTTGAAGTAACTAAAGACTTTTGTATTCCTTATATCATCATATTTTACTGCAAACCTCTTAATCTTATGAATTATAGTACATCACATAATTATGTTATACAGTATTTTAGCTTACCATATAATTTATCCTTTCATAGGATTCCAGGCGTAGCACTTGTTAATATCTTAATTATATCATACAACTTATTTCTTAGCTACTGTATCAGTATTCTGTGACAATTTCTTGGAGTACTCATCCATATCTTTACCTCCACCACCGTATGTAGACGGAGGTTATGTTTTTTCCCCGTGTGTGTGTGTGTATGTTTGTCAGCAAGATTTCTCGAAAACAGCTCAAAAGATTTGGATGAAAGTTGGTATACATTTGGACTATGACCCAACTTAGAAGTGATTAGTTTTTGGAGGGTTAAGTTCAAAGGTCGAGGTCACGAAAATAAAAAAAAATCTTTATTTGTAAACATGGGGACTGATTTTTCACACTATTTTTGCTCTATAACTCAATCAAAAATGATCAGGTTTTGATTAAAATTGGTGAACTTATGTAGAATGTTATACTTCATTGTTCTGTAACAAAAGGTTTGTGACTGTTGATAACGACGGACAGATTTTTGTATTTTTTTGAAAGCCGAATATGATCAACGCTGCGTGACGGTGGTATACGTTCTACTGAGTGACCCTCTAGCTCATACTTATAAACTTCTCCAACATAACGTTTGACTCATTGTGTCATTGATACTTCTTCATCAAAATGTTTATTATTCTACAGTATGTAACATTTTGTCAGTTCCTTTTTTCCTATCTGACAACACTTGCTCACTGTTTTATAATTTTTTTCTTATCTTCTTGTAACTTTTCCCCTTTGATTCAGGTTTTGGTTTTACTGCTCATTAGTTTCCTTTTCGTTTTTGCTCCCTGTTCATCGTGAAGCACCTGTTTAAGTACTTGGTGTGTTCTTAAGTTTTGCTTCGAGTAAGCTTTTCTTTACTGGGTCTCATGAACTTTTTACCAGCTTATTATACACTAACTAAATCCTTTATAATAGACAGTCCATTTATAGATTAATCTTAAAGCAGAATACTGTCTCTACGGAACATTTTCTGACAATCTTCTTTCTACTTTAGCATTATCACCGTGTGTTAAACAAAGAGCTGATTTTACTAGTTTTGGTATAGCTTTGTAATTTATTTAAGTAGAAATGAACTTTCTAATAAACTATCTGTCCATCATTCATTCTTTCTTTCTTTATCCATTCGCGAGGAACTTCATTGTCCATTCATCAGACACAAGTGCTAATGCACCCATCTCCACCACCTGTGGTGTGTTCATTCATCAGACACAAGTACAAATGCACCAGTCTGCACCACGTGTGGCATGTTCATTCATCAGACATTAGTACTAATGCACCCATTTGAACCACGTGCGACATGTTCATTTGTTAGATACAGGTACTAATGCATCCATTTGTGGCATGTTCATTTATCAGGCACAAGTACTAATGCATCTGTTTCCACCACGTGTAACATTTTTTTGTGCTATTCTTATTTCCATGCTTTTCAGTGAGTGGATGAAAACATGCCAAGTCCTCCAAATTGGTAATTTCTTCATCAAATAAGAGACACTTGTCTGAAGAAACTTTTTCATATTCATCGATGATATTTTCTGTTTCTCTGAAAGAAACTGCTTCAAGGTAGTTCTTGTTAACTCACCAAGTTCCATCTCTTAATCTGATAGCTGATGTTCTTGTTAACTCACCAAGTTCCATCTCTTAATCTGATAGCTGATGTTCTTGTTAACTCACCAAGTTCCATCTCTTGATCTGGTAGCTGATGTTCTTGTTAACTCACCAAGTTCCATCTCTTGATCTGGTAGCTGATGTTCTTGTTAACTCACCAAGTTCCATCTCTTAATCTGACAGCTGATTTTTTGATTTCTTATATTTATATTCACCAAACGTTTACCTGATTAGCCTTCTATGCAATCACATTTTCGAAGAGAAGATGTTAAAAAATAGAATATAACTCTATGAGTAACTCTCCAACCTGTGATCAGAATGCAGAAAATCCTTTTCTGAACGTATTATGAAAAACATGAATGTTACAATGAATAAATTACGTAATATATTTTAATCCTATCCCATTCAATGATCATTTATATGGTTCTAAATAGTTTTATTCACCCTTGATTCTATGTTCAGAAGCTTTGAGAGAGGAATCTGTCTATATTCCTGAAGAGTGTCCAATAGCTGATAATCATAATCATTTCGAAAAATGAGAGCTTTACAGAACTACACATCAATCCACCCTTTCCATTAGAAATATCGCAACAAAATGTCCAATTGCTTTCAATCTTCTGCATATCCTAGTTTCGTCAAATTGCAATACAAAGGATGGAGACTTTGCCACATTTTCACATAACTGTTTCCTAAAGAATAGCCCAAGCCGATCAGAAATCACAGTTAAGAATGCCTTCATATGGAAACATTTCAGATGAACCAACATATAATGAGGATAAATTGTTAGATGCCGTCGCTCTCACTTTCCAAAGTTTTAAAACATTACATTTACTCTTCAGATAATAAAACAAAATACTTCAGTTAACGTTTCGCCATTGTGACTTCATAACGGCCAGCGGTACAAGTAAAAGTAACACTGTATTCGGTCTTTTGTTTAGAACTAGTAGCTCAAGCATCCTGAGATAATAATGTTAAATAAGAACTTGAACTTACGGTGAAGTGTCTCTGTGTTTTTGTTTATCGTAACTTAGCAGTCACTAAATCTCCGTGTTTTTAACATCAGTGTAAGCCAGCACTTACTGAAATACAGAACTATAGAATTATAACGATCAACAGCGCAATGTACAATATCCATTAAAGGGTGGTATGTCCTCTTTACACCACTCAGCGATTTTAAATCCTTGTTTACCTGTTTTTGACTCAACCAATTTTAATTATATTTTGTTTGACCGTATGACATTTTCATTCCTCTAATCTCCCATTTAGACTTGCAGAATATTTGTAGGGCAACTTGCATTTAGTATCTGTCTGATTTTATAATGTATGTGTAACTTGCTGTATGAATTTAAGCTGAAAGCATTAGACGTCAATCCTACATAAAATTTACACCTTTAAATTAAAAAATAAATGTACAGGTGTAATTTCAGAAATGCACCAATTACTAAATTCAAATAAGTTCAACTTTAAGGATGGCTAGTCAACATTACCCACCGCCAACTTTTGGGCTACTCTTTTACCATCGAAGAGAGGGATTGATCGTCACGTTATAGCGTCCTCACGGCTAAAAGGGCGAGAATGTTCGGTGACGAGATTCAAACCCGCGACCCTCAGATTGCGTGTTGAGCACCCTAACCACCAGACCATCCTAGGCAAATCCATTACTACTACTATTATTAAATACGTTTTGCTACAACCTTTGTACAAATTGAATAAAAAAAACGCATTATTCGTTCGTCAGTTATGTTCATCTGGAAAATAATCATTTTTATACTATGTACGCCAGAAATCAAACATGTGGTTTTAGAGGTCTACAAGAACATTATCTACATCATGTGATCCTACTTAATAAATAATAGATCTTCCTGTGATGACTGCTACTAATAGTCTGAACGATTAATAAAATCCTAAATTAAAATTAATTAACAGCTACAGCTATCTTAAGAAAGCAAAACGACATAAAATAGTTATAAAATAGGAATTTTTGGAAACAATAACATCGTTTTAGGCTTTTAAGGCAAATATTGAGGGAAATTAGGAGGCGGCTGATCAAAATGTAATAAAAGTTTTGTCACTGGAAAGACTGCATGACATACTTGCCAGTTCTAATATGATTTCGCGCCTAATTATACGACAGCATTTCTAGCAACTCAGTAGCGAAAGCGTAACAGTTCCTTTGTTAACTGTTTTAAAGTTCAATCACTTAATTAGAAACCTAACTTAATAAAAACTAATCATTTGACTGCAATTAAATCTACTGGTGAATTTATAATTGGAAAACTAAACATTGAACAGAAACGAAGAAAGTAAAATATTAAGCAAATTGGTCTTTAATTCGTACATGTATAAGATCAGTTTTTTTGTCTCATAACCACGTTTGTGATAATTTTTTAAAGTTCAGTCACCAGAAACTTCTCAAAAAAACCATTACTAGTTTGTTCGTATTTAAATAAAAACGCTTACACATACATGCTACATTTGAAAGGAGTAAAATGTGACCGGTCTAGTTTTAAACCTTGATATAAGGTCAGTCAATGTGTCTGGCTCTTATCTGACAATCAAAACAGCCTGAACAACTGTTTGCTAGTTTTCCAATTAAGTAAATACTACGTCAACATTGGGAATCTATCTGTTTGTAAAAATAAAGAATATGTCGAGTATGCCAAATTTTCAACTGTTTGTTTGTGATGGGTTCGAATCCCCATCCCATCAAACATGCTCGCCATTTCAGCCGTGGGGGCGTCATAATTTGACGGTCAATCCCACTATTCATTGGTAAAAGAGCAGCCCAAAAGCTGGCGGTGGGCGGTGATGACTAGCTGCCTTCCCTCTAGCCTTTCACTGCTAAATTAGGGACGGCTGGCGCAGATAGCCCTTATGTAACTTTGTGCGAAATTCAAAACAATCGAACGAACAAACAAAGCTTATGATATTTCTATTGTACTTAGATAAATATCAAACAGAACGTCGTCCTGTAAATCCAAGGACTAATGGTTCGCTTACCGTTGTAGCTTTGGGATTATGGGCGCGTTATAAGTATGACAGTCAAATCCCACTATTTGATTACAGTAGCCCCAAACTTGGCAGTATGTGATGTTAACTATCATTTCAAAATTAGGTACGGTTAGCACATATAACCCTTGTGTAGCTTTGCAAGAATATAACAAAAAATATTTTAGTTTCAAATCTTCCTTAAAGTTTTTATAACACTACCTTCAAATACCGAACTCAGTATGTTATATTAGGACATAGATTGGAAGAGTTGAAGTCTCGGTATATAAAGTTTCTTTTAATTTTGGATGCAAATAAATTATAGGTATCCGCTGGGCGCTTGTTTTTCCGTATTCTGAGACGGTTTGTTTTGTTTTGAATTTCGTGTAAAGTTACACTATCTGCGCTAACCGTCCCAAATTTAGCAGTGAAAGACTAGAGGGAAGGCAGCTAGCTAGTTCGAATCCCCGTCCCACCAAAAATGCTCGCCCTTTCAGCCATGGAAGCGTTATAAAGCAATGGTCAATCCTACTATTCGTTGGTAATAGAGTAGATGGTGATGACCCGCGACCCTCAGATTGCGCCCTAACCAACTGGCCATGCCAGGACCTCTAAAACTGATTGCATATAACATAAGAATATGCATTTATTGATTAATTAGATTCTTAGAACACACAAATACTAACACATATATTTATTCTCAAATTCAAGTAGTGGCTAATTAGGGCTAGCTATAGCTATATGTTGATATGTTACATTTCATACTCACAAAATATTTCACACAACATTATTCCATATTTAAAGTATTTATAAAATTTAGTAGGGTCAAAATAGGGATTTGTAGCTTGAGAAAATAATGTAGACACAATATCTCCAGACTAGTTTATTTACGTTTTTTAGAGTCCTTAGTTGTAGGCTTGAAAATATAATATTTGCATTTTGATTCAACTTGTTTCTGTTTTCTTTGATGATTCCCATCCCCCCCCTTTTTAAACTAATAATATTTATTAATCTTGTTCATCATAAGATTTAAGGACTTTCAATGTTCGTTTTCCTTTGCGACACATAATTCGTGAACGCTGGAAAAACCAGAGGAATTTGCTGTAAAATACTGACGTATATTGATATTCTTTTAGGGAATGTCGCACATTACTTTACCGATGTATGAATGGAGTAGGTGGTATTTTGAAAGACGAATTAGAGTATTTGTTTAAATTTGATCAAATAAGTGAGTGACTCTTACTGACAAAAAATCCAAGATGAATCACTTTCCTCCAACTAACACACCTTTGAACTAACTTATGTTATGTGTACGTCATATTGGATGGTGAATTTGTCAGTTGTAGTTTACATATTACATATCATTTGTAGCTTATATATTACGTATCAGGAGTAGGCTTGTAGATTACGTAGCGGTTGTAGGTTCGTAAATTACATATAAACTGTATATTTGTACGTTATTTATCAGTTCTATCTTTGTACGTTACGTAGTAGATACCCTGTAGTTTGTCTTTCCTTAACACTAAGTTGAAACACTAATCATGAATAGTGGAATAATGACTAAAAAAGGTGTAAACAAATTTACAATATTTTTTTATTTCGTTGCACATGCAACAATTTTTATGATTTATCAGCTGGTTTTCACTAGGGTAGTTACAATTTGGAACAAGGTGAACAATTCATTTTGCCTCGAAATAAATTCCAGGTTTTTCCAGTTTTACAACAAATCATGCTACTCCTGTTGTCAATACCTACAATTTTTATAGCTTACTCAATAATAATAAAAACATGATAATAAGATAGACCGATTCTATATATGTCGTTATATACGTTCTGTTTTAATAGCTTGTGTATTTGAAACAACATGTTAATGAAATTCTGGTTGGTTATCGGTATGACTAATTTTTATTTATTTTTGGATGAATTATGTATTAAGGTAGGTGAAGACTTAACATCCACCTTAAAATATATGGAAGATCACAATAACACTTTATGAACACAGTGAAAGCATATCAATCAGTATTCATCGTCTTATCCATCGACAATAAGTTAATTTACGGCGAGATAAAACACAATAGCCGTGCAATTTTAAATGCTTGCTCTAGCGGTCATCTATAGGTCACCAGACAAGTAATTAAAGATCAGTAGTTTTTATATTTTTATTCTTTTTATGTCTCCGCAGAGAGATATATATATATACTGTTTTTTTTTTACTGTTTCTTCTTTTTCTTTTGAATATTTTTCAATCGACCGCCATTCCTTAATTTCTTGACAGATTGACTTGAAACTTGGTAGGGTTAAACCTTGGTCCAAAATAATCTCCTAGTGACTCAGCAGTAAGCCTGCTGGCTTCTGACGCTAAAAATCGGGTTTCGATAACCGTGGTGGGCAAAACATAGATAGCCCATTGTGTAGTTTGCGCTTAATAACAACCAATGCGTTAAAGTAATAACGACTTTCGGATTTTATTATTCTAGTTGTTTTTTAAAGTCTATCAGCTAAGTGTTGATCCTGGACTGTTCATTATCAATTCGCAATGATGGCTTGTTCTATAGATGTAGACTTAACCGAACCTTAGCTAGCCAAACCTTGTAACACGCTCTTAGGATTCGGTTAAAATGTTTAACAGCGAGATTTTTCTCTTGTTGAATCGATAAAATGTAATGATTATGAGTTTAAGTTCTGTATTATTTACACTATAAGTCCAACATTCTAAAAACCTGTTGTTTAAAATAAAGAACAACTACACAATGATTGTGGACTAATAAAATAAAACACAAACGTGTTGGCTGATGCATAATTTTTGTGTTGAATTGTATACAGTCTACATGCTGATAACATTATTAGTAAATTATGGCATTTCACAACATAAATTGAAAATAAAACGCCGAATCAGAACAATATTTTAAAAATTACCTTAAATAAAGAGTGATTCGTTTCCACCACGTGCTACTCCCGAACGATTCAAACCGAAACTGGTCATAAAAATATGACTTCACAACACAACAATATATTTAAATAAACTCAACTTAATTATCCAAAGGTCGTTTACATTGTTAGAAAAGACTCAACCTTTGATATAATTTATAACACAACATTTTTACATTGTGTTGTGAAAATAATTTGCCATATATATTTTTATTGTAACGAGTAATATTTCTGATTACATAGGAATAAATTACTTTAAACTTAAAGTTATGTACATTATTACTTAAAATACTGGATTATTTTATTAAAGTACATTTTAAGAATGATGACGATGAACCCGCTTTGAGACTAATAAATGTTTACCTGATGATGACAAAACAAGTCGTATCAAAACTTTAGCCCGGCATGGCCAGGTGGTTAGGGCACTCGACTCGCAATCTGTGGGTCGCGGGTTTGAATCCCCGTCACACCAAACATGCTCGCCCTTTCAGCCGTGGGGGCGTTATAATTTGACGGTCAATCCCACAATTCGTTGATAAAAGAGTAGCCCAAGAGTTGGCGGTGGGTGGTGATGACTAGCTGCCTTCCCTCTAGTCTTACACTGCTAAATTATGGACGGCTAGCGCAGATAGCCCTCGTGTAGCTTTGCGCGAAATTCAAAACAAACAAACAATCAAAACTTTATTAGGGTACGTCTTAATTCAGTTTATTTCCACTTTTTTTTACTTCCTTTTAGGAACTATTCATAATGATAAATCGCCAGATGAATTTATTCTTTCAACGGAACCACTGATTTCATGGGATGAAGTTTAATCGATTTAACTACAGGGTCAGAGTTAAAAATGATAGTAAAAGCATATTCCTAGAGGAATTTAATGGATCAATGAGAACAGAGAAATACTATAATAGACACTAATAAAGAAAACATGAAAATGTACATAATTGAGCTTTGCTACTTAGGCCTTTTTTTTAAATCATTTTTCACTACAAATTATAACTTACACGGGAACGTCTTGTTAAGTACAGCCACTTGCGGAAAAAAAGTAATCATAGGATTAAGCAGAGATGTTTCTTTACAGACGGTCAATGTATAATTATCATAAGAAAAAAAGGAATAAAAAGCTGTCCAAAGAATACAATCATCTATAAGGGCACAGACTGTAATCTTCTTGAATATATTTTTGAACATATTTTATGTCTTTTGACAGGATGAAAATGTATGTAAATAGATGTAAATGTGTTAAAATAGAATATGGATTTGTGGGTAGAGTTAAATATTTCATGATATTCTTACTCTATTTGTCTCTTGACATGATTTTGCTAATTTTGCACGAAATAAATAAGACAGAACCACTATTCGGGTCGTATCAACACATGAAAAATATTTTCAAATTACACACGTTTACCAAAATCTGTATTTTTTAAAATAGAATCACTGAGCAAATAAATAAATAAATAAATACATAAAAAGAGAACGAATTTGTGTTTGTTATATGTGACATAAACCTGTTTTCTTATCGCTTACTTTAAACGTGCTGTGTGCCTGAAATAACTATAACTGCTCTGGCATCCTTGAAAAACCTAAACGTTTTCCTCGACAGAAGTATAACTAAAGGATTAAGTAAACTGTATTCCAGTTTAGTGTTTAACCCTATTTCTACCTTGTGAAACCTCTAGGTAATAACAAGAAACAATCTAACCGGTTATTACGGTCTATATAATTGTGTGTGTGTGTGTGTTTCAGCAAGCTAAAACTTGTTTTAATACGAACCTACATCATTTATGGACACATCTTTAATTCTTTACATTCGAAGCAAATGTATGCTTCTATACAGACTGCAATGTACCTATAACACTTATTATCTCTTTGTTGAAGTAGAAGATAGTAACGATACTGAGTTATGTGAGCGATAGCGTCACGTTTATGTCTTTCGGCACGAAATTAACTGACAAAATGCCTCCAAAATGAAATAGAGTTCTCTGTAATCGGAAGATGAAATAAGTTGGTAGCCTGTGGAGATATCATAATATTTTCGTTGTGTTTGTGAACCTTGAAACAATATAAACTTACAGGAAAGGAAAAGCTGTAAAAGCCGTATGACGCTTAGTAGTTTGTTTGTTTTGAATTGCGTTTCCATTGGTTTCGATTGGTTTGAATTTCGCGCAAAGCTACACAAGGGTTATCTGCGCTAGCCGTCCCTAATTTAGCAGCGTAA
>NW_013669311.1:44475-51691 GCF_000517525.1 Limulus polyphemus
TGGTCTCTATATCTGAATAATTTATAGTCTCTATATCTGAATAATTTATGGTCTCTATATCTGAATAATTTATAGTCTCTATATCTGAATAATTTATGGTCTCTATGAAGTTGGAATGTGGTACTATACCTAAAGAATTTATAGTCTCTATATCTGAATAATTTATAGTCTCTATATCTGAATAATTTATGGTCTATATATCTGAATAATTTATGGTCTCTATGAAGTTGGAATGTGGTACTATACCTAAAGAATTTATAGTCTCTATATCTGAATAATTTATAGTCTCTATATCTGAATAACTTATAGTCTCTATATCTGAATAATTTATAGTCTCTATATCTGAATAATTTATAGTCTCTATATCTGAATAATTTATGATCTCTATGAAGTTGGAATGTGGTACTATACGTAAATAATTTATGGTCTTTACGAAGCTGGAATATGGTAACATGTCTGAATAATTTAGGGTCTCTACTAAGTTGGAATGTAGTACTACACCTACCGAATTTATAGTCTCTATATCTGAATAACTTATGGCCTCTTCAAAGCTGGAATGTGGCACTATACCTAAAGAATTTATGGCCTCTACGAAGCTGGAATATGGTACTATGTCTGAATAATTTATAGTCTCTACGAAGCTGGGATGTGGTACTATACCTAAAGAATTCATGGTCTCCATGAAAACTACGTTATTAAAAATTCGATGACTAGGAACCCACTTTGAGACTAATAATGGCTTACCTGATAATGACAAAACCTTGTCGAAACGTTGTACATTTGCTGTTATGTTAAACTTATATTAACGTTTTTCTTCATTACCCATTCAAGCCGTCTCCAAGCATTATATGTTATGAAAAGCTTTTACCATGCATACATGTACGTCGAATTTTAACTCTACCTGCAAAAATCGGAAACACCGGTTTAGTATTACATATTTTAACCATCTAGACTCTCCAATAAGCACACACACACGTACATATATATATATATCTATATAAATTATTGATTTTCAGATCAGGAACTATTGCTTTCTTCAATGATGATTATGAAAATGGATTACACTAAAACACTATGTAAACAACGAATATTTACACGATTTTTTCACAATGTTTCACAGACATATATAGATACAACTTAAGCTTGCTTACTGAACTGTATTGGTTAAGATATTCTATAGAGGTCTTGCATGTGAAGTCACAAAACTTTCCGTTTGATTCAACGCCGCCATATTGGACATCAAACTTCTAGCAATACAATATGCTGTAAAGTCTTACACGCTGTCAATGACATAAACATCACCTTTGGCAAAATATACGGATCCAAAACGCTACAAGATATTTGGTTTCTCGATATCTAATTTTTTTATGCACCTCGCTGAAATGGCTTAAAGCGTCAAATAACACGGCATTAGAAAACATTGGTGTATTTTCCATCTAAGCTGAATGTAAGCAATTGACAGCCAATAGAGCGACGAAGTAAACTGTAAACCAACTGGCCTTTTGACATCAGTGCGAGACCTCTATAGATTACTTATCTAGTAAACATTCACAGGGTTCATTTTCGAAATGTTCAGACGTGTAGATATAACTAGTGCTTGTTTGAAAATATACTGGTTCAGATATTCTAAAGGTTGATCACCTATTCTACAGTTATCTGTATAGGTAATCTGCCCAATAAATAGCCATATTTGTTAACCCAGTTAACGCATGGATTACTCGCTAAATATATATACTTTGATTATATAACAATATCTTTTGTAACTAGTCAACTAAAAAAAGAGTAACAATCAACACGACAAACGCACAGAGCTATCATGTATAGTGTAGTAATTTACAGACGTATAGAGTAAAGTGTACAGTGTAGTAGTTTACAGACGTACAAAGTAAACGTGTACAGTGTAGTAGTTTACAGACGTACAAAGTAAACGTGTACCGTGTAGTAGTTTACAGACGTACAGAGTAAACGTGTACAGTGTAGTAATTTACAGACGTACAGAGTAAACATGTACAGTGTAGTAGTTTACAGACGTACAGAGTAAACATGTACAGTGTAGTAGTTTACGTACCACAAGTTCAGAATCTACACTAGGCCTACTGGAAGTACCAGCAAGAGCAGTGGGATAGGATGATACTTTACCTAGGGCTTTAAAGCTGCTTGGGTAAGTTTCACATTTGAAAATCTAACTTTGGCTTCTAAGTTTCAAACTGATGGACAAAGCTATGCTAAGTCAGCAGGGACACACAATAGATGTGAATAGTCAAAAATCACAGATACACAATAATATCATCCTTGAAAATGTTTTTAAAACTTTTAGTATAGCACTAATACGCACAAGCATATAATATGATGAGAAAATATTGGAGGTAGGAATGGGATGTGAATTCCACAAGTGCAGTTTAAATGACGTTTTTTTATAAGCCTAGCATGGACAGGTGCAAACTGCAGGTCGCGGGTTCGAATCTCCTTCCCACCAAATATGCTCGCCCTTCTAGGTGTGAGGTTGTTATAATCTGACGGTCAATCCTACTATTCGTTGGTAAAAAAGCAGCCCAAAAGATGGCGGTGGGTGCTGATGACTAGCTAGCTGCCTTCCCTCTAATCTTTCACTGCTAAATTAGGGACGGCTAGCGCAGAAATTCAAACCAATGGAAAGTCGCGATCGTCTGGTATTTCTCACTAATCACTAAAGCACGTTAATTCCACGGAAGTCCGCCAATGTTCTTCTGAATGGCAGTGTTAAACGTAACAAATGAGACTATTAACCTATTTTGCAAGCGTTTGACAACAGCGAGATTTTTTTAAAAATTATACAGTGTTTTTTGTTTTTTTTCCTTTTTAGAATATCGTAACAAAAGTATTTAAAATGCTTTCCTTATCAAATAAATTCCTAGCCAATATAACCGACCTATGATCTGACCACAATTTTATACACGCGCAATTGATATCAGATTCCAACGATTTATGCCGAATGTTCTGTAGAAGCACTATTTTAGTCCATTGGTTTATACTGAGTTTGAGTGTCTGTGAATGGCAGTGTTAGTTTTTAGTTTCACTAATTCACGTATGCTTGTAGACGTATAACTGTTAAATGATTATGTTTTACCATTATAGATCGTTATCGGGTTTAGTGGGCACCGTCCCAGAAACAACTGCACCTAGCTGGCGTATTTTCGCGTGTTACTAACGTATATTCATTCCTGGATCTATGTTACCGCAAACATTCAGGAAACTCCCCCTTTCTTTCAGACATATTGAAATTGGGTTATTATTTCTCTCTACTATTATAAGACAGTAATTCATTAATTCAACTCGTATGATGTTTTCTTTTTCTATATATATAATAATGTCCTTCTTAACTACTTTATATATATTTTTCGGTGAACGCTTAGATTTATTAAAGAGTTGAGTGGAGAATTGTACAGTTGTACAAATAAACAATGTTAGATAACATTTTCCTTCCTTCTCTCCATTGTTATTGAATCCCTAATGGCCTCATTAGATGCAAATCACATACCCTGCTTTGTGGAAGATAATAATTGACTCAATTAACTGATTAAGTACTTGTGTCTTTAAATTCAAAGCCAAAAGTCTATAAAGAAAAGTGGAAATGTGCCTTATTTCAGAGGCTTTTTTTGTCTCCCTTCTCTGGAAAAAAATCCAAAAACAAAATAAACTATGTACACCGTCGGACAGTTTCTAGTTACCATACTACAAATGACGGTAATTAAACCAGTCAGCTCTGGGTGATGTATACTAATACACACACACACACACACGTGCAAACACATAATGGATAATCTTTATAGCAATATTTATTAAAAATACTTTTTAAAACATTTTGTTTCTTTATTGTTATACTTAATACCAATATCCTTGGAAAATGTTTTTTATGGATTAATATGAATATATTCTTTTTATAATGTTATTATTTTCTTACCGACAGATGACTGTACAATACATTGACTGCAGTTTAAATATTATAGAAAGGCCGTTTCTAATTTTCAGCTGATAATCTAGAGGAAGGCAGCTAGTCAACAGCACCCACTGCCAACTCTCAGGCCACTCTAATAGAATAGTAGAATATGGTCATCACTCTTATAACGGTTCTAAAGCGCTGAGCATGATTTTGTGGTAACGGAACTCGAACTTTGGACCCCAGGATTCACAGTTCGACACGCCAGCTACTTGGCCACGCGCAGCTCTGCCTCCCCAGGATTCACAGTTCGACACGCCAGCTACTTGGCCACGCGCAGCTCTGCCTCGGTTTAAAAAGTAATTTTTGATGTTATACGTAAAAGTTCGCAGCCAACCTTAAACAGATATTTCTATTCTACTGCTTTTGGCAGAGTTTAGAAGCTATCTCTAATAGCAGTTCTATCGCTACAATCTGATCCTCTCAACGTGTAGACCGAACGTCTCGCTCCACATATTTTTATGATTTTAAGCAAGAATATTTGCTTAAATTCGGGATCTGACTGGTATCTATAGAGACAAATGAAGTGAACGGCCAGGACAGATACCCTAGAGTTAAGGCATCCCTAAAGGTTGAAGTGTAGAGCGTGTTCAGTGGCATATTACAGCTCAAACCTTGGACTTTCAAATATACAGTTCAGTACACTAACCATTAGGCCACACTTAGCCCCAAAGAACAATTGTATATATATTATGCATAGCTTTAAAATAAAATACGCAAAAAATATATTAAGTTATTAATATTACAAATACACAATACAAATTATATCAATAATTTCATTTACTGCAAGAAAAAAAAAATGCACAACTCGATAATTTTAAGACACCAACAGCTGATTTGAAAGTTTTCTCCAGGCTTTGTGAAATATAAATCTTAATGCGATATGCCACATAGTGCATATAAAAAACACAAAATTGCAAGTAAAAAAAGGTAAATTGTGCATTGTTACTTAGATTGGTTTACTGCTTTTAGTCTCTTTCATCGTGTAAATAATCTAAATTATGTGATATTTGTAATAACGTGCTTACAGCTTCTAGATAAGAAAAAAGAACAGAATTTGACGCAGATCTTTTGACATACACATTAACGTATCTACAGCCACACTGTTTAATTACTTTCAACTTAACAGTAAGGCCTCATATTTAAACTATGTCACATCCAGCTGTACGTTGGTTGAGCGTAGGTGTAAATCTAACTGCGCTGTCCTCTTTCTATACGATAGTACAGTATCAGGTTATCGACCTACACGTTAAACAAGGTAGCAACCGATCTCATACCTAAGTCTACCTCAGTACACACAACTGAACAAGTTATTTGTTTGTTCCGTGTTTTTTTAAAAGTAAAAATAAGTTAAGGCTGTAATAAAATCAGTTACTATTTTATTAACTAATTAGTCTACCTGATGACTATATTTAATTTACAATTTATACACTATTTATACTCTTCTTTGTTGTTAAGCACAAAGCTACACAATGGGCTATCTGTGCTGTGCCCAGCTCGGGTAGCGAAACCTGAGTTGCAGTGTTATGAGCCTTCAGACTTACCGCGGCGCGACCTGGTGGGGGGACCTACTTATTTATACAGTGGACTGTCTGTATTTATATTTATCTGAGTCTGTGTCCATTATTTGAAAGATTAACTTGCTTGTCTTAATAAGATACGTGTGTTCTAGTGGTTAGCGTGTCCGGACTATGTAATCCAAACATTCGTGAGTTGCGTCTCGTTGTCACAAAAACGTGCTCCGCACTATAAGTCTGAAGATTAAATCCCACTATTCAGTCAGATAAAAGTAGCACAAAAGTTGGCGGTGGGTGCTATTGCCTAGCTAGCTGCCTTCTGTTTAGTACGTAGGTGGCCAACTGACGGGCCAGATCTGGCCCACGAAAGCATTTTACCCGAGAAATATGAGAATCAGTGTTTTGCTTTCAGTGGACAGTGAATAGTGAATGAGTATTATTAAGTCGGTAGAGTTTCGGTCAGTAAGTTTTAGTCCACTAAAGTAGTTAGCTTTAATGAATTATTTGTATTAGTGTTAGTTATCGCATATATTAAGTTACTCGATCTATTAGCCGTGAAATTGTACAAGCAAGTTTATTTTTTACCTTAATCGTAGTATTTCCGTTTGAGCATTATTTATAAAGATTCTTTAGGCTAACAACTTAAATGGTGCAACAGGGTACAAGTGAAAACAGCTTGTAGAAACTTTAAGGAAAATATTAACTAATATGTTATCGTTACGTGGACTGGACTTTGAATTATTCTCACCAAACAATTTATAAGAACCCTTCTGACTAAAAAGCAACCTCACAACAGTTACAATAAACTCATAATTAATAAACAATGCTAAACGTTTCGCATACACCATTACACTGTGGGCTAATGTTTAAGCAAGAAAAAGCTGGCGGTTAGCTATAAGCATGTAATAACTCATTGCAAGAAGTGTCTTAGAAAAAATCAACCAAGATGCTCTTCCCTTCAAGGTAACTATTCCGAACACGTGCTGAGCCGGAACTCAGGTGCTACAAATGTAATCTATTTTCGGATTTGAGTGGACCGGCCTACAGAAGTGGCGCTGCCTGGTGTGAAGGATAAAGGAAAAAAAAAGCGAAGCTCAAGAGTAGAAGAGAAATAAATCATCGATGGAATAAGCATGCCGTTTCGACAGAGGAGTTCGTAATGGATTGCTGAATTATTGACATAACTTTAAAAAAAGCCACAAAAAAAATTCTAGTTTTTTTCAAGTGACTTTGTCTTTGTTTTCCACATTAAGCTTTGCCAATACATTCGGAAATAGCATTTTTAATAAAGCGATCATTACCAACCACAATAAGTTCTACGAACCAGACTGTTTGTTTTTGTATATGTCTAGAAAAATGATGGGATTGCGAATTATTGAGGCGTATATCACGTGTTTCACATAGTCGCGAATCATTCAAGCGTATATCACGTGTTTCAAAAAGTCGCGAATTATTGAAGCGTATATCACGTGTTTCACATAGTTGCAAATTATTGAAGCGTATATCACGTGTTTCACAAAGTCGCGAATTAGTAAAGCGTACGTTACGTGTTTCACATAGTCGCGAATTATTCAAGCGTATATAACGTTTTTCACAAAGTTTTCTTGCCTCTTTTTAGATTTAAAGATTTAGATATAACTACACTGAGTGGTCACAAGTAAATAGACACCACCTTTTCAGAAAAAAGGGAAACTTTTCAGTCATATTCACATGTATTGATATA
>NW_013669311.1:52501-65508 GCF_000517525.1 Limulus polyphemus
TATATCAATACATGTGAATATGACTGAAAAGTTTCCCTTTTTTCTGAAAAGGTGGTGTCTATTTACTTGTGACCACGCTGTGTACATTCATCACACATTAAACGTAGAAGTGATACATGAAAAATTATTTATCACACATTTTATCAAATTTATATAGCAATAGTTATTTCATAATGCATAATGATTAAGATAAATCGTGTTTTTGTAGCCTTTCTGCCAAGTATTTTACTTCGATTTCGTGAAATTTTACAGCATGTTAACTTCTATAAATGGTCTACCATATAACGACGAAAAGTCGCCCGTCTGTCCGTCTGCCACGCCGATATATTGGCCGTTGCAGTACCGACCAACACGCAAGTTGTTCGAAACGACGGAACTTTCTGCCGCGATAAGCAGGTTTGTCGTTTTAAAATTCTTCTAGTCATATATATATATATATATATAACGGACGATGCACAACTTTAGGCATATGATTAGATATGAGGGTAGGTTGGTAGATATTCTGATGAGTAATAAAATCAAATCGGGTAGAAGCGCGCACCACACTTGATATTGCTGGTGCACAAAAACCATAATCATTGACTGAAATTCCCCATTATGTTTGCTTGGTTGTTAAAGAAACACATAGACGCAACATCACCACATTTTTTCGAATCGGAACCCTCGGCTACAACTCTATAATAACCTGCATATTTTACCCGCAGCACATTTCAATTTTGAAAATGCCCAAATTAAAGCGCGCTTTTTCAGCTCAGCAGGCTAACAAGGTCCAAACCAGGAAGACAGTCCAAAGAGCAGACTACGAAATTCATAATATAATTCACTGCCTTTACCATCACAATTAATAATTTGCAGGGTCATACAGTTGACCAAATAGGAATGCGTCTTTGAAAATCAGCTTTTTCGCACGTTTCAATCTATAACGATTTATCAAAAAGAGCGTTTGAACATAACTTAAAAATATACAGAAATCGAAACGCTAATCAAGCAATACTTGATGACCGAATATACATAAACAATGTTATTTTCGTGAAATATTAGAAATAGGATAGTCATTCTTCAAACACATATTGTTACTGGAGTATATTTAATTTTTAGAAAACATATTCATAAAACATTTATTTAGATATAATTTTGAGAAAAACATTAATCAATATTTCCAGTCACATGACCGACATTCAGCTTGTATGTATTAAATTCAAATCTTGATCTCGTAGTTGTATACTTTCATATATTGAAAGCTGTATAATAACTTAATAGATACGCACAGTGTTGAATACAAAATTATATTAACTTAATCAACACACCATAGGCCTAACAGGTAAGATATATTTTCCTTTGGCCTATCGAGGACAGAAATACCATATAAATATAGCTGGATAAAACACGTCACAGACATAGCTGTTAGGAGACACTGTAAAAGTAGGGGGGGGGGCGTAAGATACACGGTAAGAGACACTGTCAGATTAGGCGGGTAAGATCCAGCATAAGCATAGCTGGTAAGAAACACTAAGAATAGGTGGGTAAGAATAGCTGATAGAAGCACTGTCAGAGTAGATGGGTAAAAGGCATCATAAGCATAGCTGGTAAGAAATATTCTAAGAGTAGGTAAGTAAGACGCATCATAAGCGTAGGGACAGGTAAGATACACATAAATGTGTTTTAAAAAGGAAGTACCATGAGAATGGAATATCTCACTTTAAGTAATAAGGGTAGTCAAGAAGTGGATGAAGCAAACTTTATTTCCTGTGTCTCAGAAACCATGTATTAATATTAACTTCTGATCAAAGAAGCTGCTTGCGTAGGTCATAATTAAAAGTACACCCGGTAATTAAATATACTGTTCTTACATTCTTACTTATAAAGATTTAAAGGCATAATTACGTAAGCCGAGTACTCTCGGCTGTATTCCTAAAAATATCCCAAGATTAAAACATTTTTATTCTAATAATAAAGCCCTCCCCCTCCCCCCAGTGGCTCAGCGGTAAGTCTGCGGACTATAACGCTAAGAATTGGGGTTCGATACCAGTTGTGTAGCTTTGTCCTTGACCACAAACAAACTAACGATAAAGGTCAGTCGAATATATTTCGGTGTTTTAATTTGAAATCGTTTACCCACTCTTTTATACCACTTTAAGTCAGTAGGCTTAGTTGTGTACCAATTGTTTTAACAAATTTTCGTGTATACAATTTGATTTTGTAAACTAACTATTACTTCTTTTTACAAACAAGCTCATTTTGGTTCTACCAATGTTCCGTAACGCTTTAGCGGATTGAATCCACATAATAACGCAGATTGATAAATATGAATGTTATATTGAACTAAATAAATTAAATACGATTTTCAAGTAGAGAAGTTCGTCCTGAAGTGCTTTATAGATGAAATATAAGCGTAGCTAAACAGTAACAGCAGGCAGAGGACTCGTCAGACAGGCCTAAAGCCAGACGATCGAAGTTTAGACGAAGACAAAAAGCAAGCTTTGTCACGAAAAAGGTGATTATCAGGTTCAGGGTTACGTGACTTAGCGATTTAATCGTGTACTTGACATATCTATAGAATATTAAATAAGCAAGAGGTGTATGATTCCATAAGAAATACTGGTATATCTAAAATCAAGGTGACCTTTCAATAAACCTCAACAGTTGATATTAGGAGTTTCTATGAATCTCGTATGTGAACGCTATTGTGTAAAATGTTAAACCGTACTTATAAGTTAAAACAGTTTTTACTAATAGTACCATACTTGCATAGTCAGTTACGTTTTTTTTTTTTTATGCTTGTCGCCGTAAAAATAGCCTTCAAGGGAGTAGTGTGTTTAGGGGGGAAGGGGATTGGGATTAGAAGGAATTATCCTCACTAAATCACAATAGTAGGTCCCGTAGGTAATAACTTTGGACAAAAAAATAAAAGACTCTCCTCATTTTTCAGCATATAAATTATTTTGTTAGAAATTACCTAACTATGTATTATGTATTTTAATTTTTTTAGTTTAAATAACTAATGTCAGCAACATAATTAATCTAAAATAAAACGAGATATCATCATTAAATACTATAGTAAGCGCTATTTGAAATATATTTTACAGGTTGTTTCTTTATGGCTAAGAGTACCTGGTTGTTACACTATCTAAGAGGATGTATCCCCCTCTTCCACTCCCATGAAATGAGTGCTATCACGCCCCTGTTTAAAGGATTCTCTAAAGCATTAAATAAATATTTTAGTTAATGATAAAAAATGTAATCAATTCTATTATACCTACACAGCTGCTGCATAATGTTGTAATTTATTGTAAAACAGATCTGGAGAAACGACTAGAAAATAAAAGATCTAATCTTATTTTTGATATACTGGACAATTGCAAAACCTGCAAAGTTTCTAACATTTCAAATTTCACTATAATACTACGTGTAGTTGTATCTTTAAAAAAGTTTTACGACTTTCTCAACAAAGGTTTTCTCACTATAATTTCTTGCTTTCAAAAGAAATGTTAATACTGTAATATTATCAAAACCTGTGTTTTAGAAAATATGTATACACGTCCATCTATATAATACTGTTACAAGAAATCTTAATATGGGTTCTGAAAAGTACCCTTAATGGAAAATTTTATTTTTGAATTTCTAATAATTCGAGATAATATATTCCCCAAAATCGAATAATCAGAAAACAACATTAGTCACCTCAAAGCTACTTTAAACATGTCAACCTGCAAGGTTTTAATGAATTTTATTTTCTAGTTGCCGAATGAAAAGACAGTAAACAAACCACAAATTGCTTGGTCTTCAGTAGATTCTTTTTTTGCTTGGCAACGAGTGAAAGAACCGTACATTATGTCCCTTCCAGCTGCATCCGTTAGTTGATTCTGTTTCTTCTTGCATGTCAGCGTGAGAGAGAACTTTTAGCAATGTCCCACCCAGCTGGGTCCTTTAATGAAATCTTCTTGTATATCAGCGAGAGAGAGAGAACTTTAAACAGCGTACTATCAAGTTGGATCTTTTACTGGATCCATCCTGCTTGTCAATGTGTGAGAGATCTTTTAGCAATGTCCCATGCAGCTGGGGCCTTAAGTTGATTCTTCTTGCTTGTCAGTGAGTGAGAGAACTTTTAGCAATGTTCCATCCAGCTGGGTCCTTAAGTTGATTGTTTTTGCTTGTCAGTGAGTGAGAGAACTTTTAGCAATGTCTCATGCAGCTGGGTCCTTAAGTTGATTGTTTTTGCTTGTCAGTGAGTGAGAGAACTTTTAGCAATGTCTCATGCAGCTGGGTCCTTAAGTTGATTCTTCTTGCTTGTCAGTGAGTGAGAGAACTTTTAGCAATGTTCTATCCAGCTAGGTCCTTTAGTGAATTCGTCCTACTTGTCAGCGTGAGAGAGAAATTTAAGCAATGTCCCATCTAGCTGGGTCTTTCATTGGATTTTTCTTGCTTGTCAATGTGTGAGAGGACTTTAAGCAATATCCCATCCAGATGGGTTCTTTAGTGAATTATTCTTGCTTGTCAGCGAGTGAAAGAACTTTTAGCAATGTCCCATCCAGCTGGGTCCTTAAGTTGATACTTCTTGCTTGTCAGTGAGTGAGATAACTTTAAACTATGTACCATCCAGCTGGGTCTTTAAGTGGATTCATCCTGCTTGTCAGCGTGAGAGAGAAATTTAACCAATGCCTCATCCAGCTGGGTCCTTCATTGGATTATTCTTACTTGTCAATGTGTGAGAAGACTTTAAGCAATATCCCATCCAGATGGGTTCTTTAGTGAATTATTCTTGCTTGTCAGCGAGTAAGAGATTTTTAGCAATATCCCAACCTGCTGGGCCCTTAGTTGTTTTTATACTCAGTAGTTTACATTCAGATGCAGACAGCTTTTTTTCTGTAAAAAAACCCGGAATTTAAGTAGTAATTTCATTTAGAAATGCTATGTTGTAGTAAAGATACTTGCTACATAGGTGATTAGAATGGCTGTATTTTGGGCAAAAAAGTATGTTAGTAAACCTAATAGTAGGAAGGGCTATGTTTCTCAGCCTGCTCGTTGAATTCTAAGTTTATATATTTTTATAATTACTGTAAATATTAGTGTTAATAAATTCCCCGAATAAAACAGTTTTAAGGAAAATTATTCGTCAAGAATATTTTTCTTGCAACTAGCTTTGTTTTTTATATTGGAGCAGTGGGGGTAGCAAAGGTTACAAGGTTGTTTTTTACATTGGAACAGTGGGGGTAGCAAAGGTTACAAGGTTGTTTTTTACATTGGAGCAGTGGGTAGCAAAGGTTACAAGGTTGTTTTTTACATTGGAGCAGTGGGTAGCAAAGGTTACAAGGTTGTTTTTTACATTGGAGCAAAGGTTACAAGGATACCTAACATAGATTTCTACTGTAATAGATATCATTATGTTCCCACTTTCTCAAAACCAGTATATCTTTTTATTTCTAGAACAGAAATTAATTTGAATGATCCTATGTGTCTTACATTATATTGTTTGCAGTGTTTTTATCGAATTATTATAACCTGCATCATTTATTTTTATTTTTTCTTGTCGTGTTAATTGAAAATATAATACAGTTTGGATTAAAGCCTAAGCGAAATTGCTATGACAACCATTTTCTGACTCTGAAAATTTTTACAAAAAAGTGTTGTGTTGATATTAGGTATGTTTTAAAGTTTAACGTTTTTTTTTTTTTTTGCTCATTTCAGAAATATCATTTGTATATGATTAAGGTTGTCTAGTTAGATAAAATATATTTCAGACACAAGTTTTATAACCTGACACCAAGGCCAATGCGCCAACTCTTCAGCAAAGGAGGCCAGTTTGATGATCAAAACACCATGTCCTTGATCACACCCAAACAACTCGTGTGGGATCCTTGAGGCCATTCTGATTTCTTCCCACATATGTAAATTCCAGGTGTTAGGCTTTTCTACATGCCTTTTCTTCAGCAGCTTCATCGATAAAACCTTGAGCTTACGGCTGTAGTGAACCACGTGACTTTGTTCTGAAACAGCAAACTAAATATACAGATCACCTTTTGACAGGCAGTTGTCGATATTACATCACGGACTTTCAAAAGTCATCTTTTAAAGGTATTAGGATGTTAAGTTTTGACAAAGTTCAGTGGTTTAACCTATTTTCAGTGGCTATGATGTTATTTCAGCTATATAGGCGCTTTTATAAAATAAAGCATTTAATAAAACTGTTAATGTTATGTTTTAAGAAATCTTTTGGGAAACTAAATACTCGGAGCCCAAAGGAGATGCTTATCTACAATTTAAGCTTGCCAAAAGTCACGGCGACGTGGACCTGACGTATTTCTACTTTATGTAAAACACGAGAGGTACAAAGAATGTAGCGAATATATTTGGCTACCTGTGTCCCCTCCATTCATGAGTTAGCTTTCTAACAAGGTGCCAAACAGATAGATCTCTTAAAAATTGTGACAAACAGACTTGGCGACCCTGTGTCTCTTATTTCAGTAAGTTACAATTCCAACAATGTATTAAACAGATGTTATATCATAAATAATATACCAAACAGATTTGGTGATGCTATGTCCCTCACTTCAGGAGCTATCTTTTCAACAGTGTAGTAATTAGATATTATCTCACAGTACACCAAACAAATTTGGCGACTCTGTGTTCCTCATTTCAGGAATTATTGTTCAAAGAGTTTAGGTTTGTTTGAAGCTAAGCACAAACCTACACAATGGGCTATCTGTGCTCTGCCTACCACGGATATCGAAATCCGGTTTCTAGCGTTGTAAGTCCGCAAACATAATGCTGTATCACTGAAGGGGGGGGGCAAGAGTATAAGAAACCTACTTCTTGACTCTGTACACTTCCAAGTTTCAAACTTATCTTGCAGATAGAGTAACAATAAAATAGGATTTTCCCCTTCACAATTGCTGTGCGAACACAGTGTCATACCGACTTATTGACCACTTTTCCACTTCAAAACATGTGTTATTAAATCAACTTATTGGTCACAAACTTTTCCGTTTAGTAGTTATTGTGTCGAATAAGTAAAAGGGTCAAATGTACACAAATGTCCCTAAAACATACTTAAAATTACAGTTTTTAAACTTTTAAGTTTATAGTGATATGTATATATATCCTATTAGATATTACCTTCTTTGCACCTACAAAAATATTATAGTAGCAGGCCTATACATTTTTTATTATTATTATAAGTAAATAAGACATACTTCAATGACGCATACGATAATAAAGTGGATAGAAAGATTTTTGTTTGTTTTTTTTTAATTTCGCGCAAAGCTACACGAGGGCTATCTGCGCTAGCCGTCCCTAATTTAGTAGTGTAAGACTAGAGGGAAGGCAGCTAGTCATCACCGCCCACCGCCAACTCTTGGGCTACTCTGTTACCAACGAATAGTGGGATTGACCGTCCCATTATAACGCCCCCACGGCTGAAAGGGCGAGCATGTTTGGTGTGACGGTCAACTTTATATTATTATTGCTTTCTTACAAAAAACAAAACACTTCAGTACAGGTTCAAAAGTGGACAAAAATGAACGTTGGTAAACCATTAGGAATATCGAGCTTACGTACTTTATTTAACCTTAAAACAATTATAGCAATATATGTTGTTTTATATTTCTCTAAGACAACGCTCCAGTCTGGTTTGTGTTGTTTTATATTTCGCTCAAAGTTACTCAAGGACTTTTTGCGCTAGCCGTCCTTAATTTTGAAGCGGTAGAGTAGAGTGAAGGCAGCTAGTCAACGCCACCTACTGCCAACTCTTGGACTAGTGGGATTAATCATCACATTACAAAGCCCCCAAGGCTGAAAGGGCAACATATTCGGGACAGAATTCGAACCCATGAGCCTTAGATTGCGAACCGAGTGTTCTAATCACCAAATCATGTCTGACAAAATACTGTAAGGGAATATTTGACAATATCTCAATCCCACTTGCACGACTGCAATCTGGTAGCATATTGTAATCTTTTCACACTGATGGTTCAAAGTTAGAATTTTAGAGTAAAATAAAAATTTTGTCATCTAAACCTCTCAAATTGAAAGTTAAAATATGATAGTACCGTATCAAATCACGTTTCTTTTCTTCAAATAACGCTATTAGTTGTATTATAAATCCAATGTATTTGTCTTGACCTAACTTGATGGGCCGGCATGGCCAGGTGGTTAGGGCACTCGACTCGCCGTTTGAATCCCCGTCACACCAAACATGCTCGCCTTTTCAGCCGTGGGGGCGTTATAATTTGACGGTCAATCCCACTATTCGTTGGTAAAAGAGTAGCCCAAGAGTTGGCGGTGGGTGGTGATGACTAGCTGCCTTCCCTCTAGTCTTACACTGCTAAATTAGGGACGGCTAGCGCAGATAGCCCTCGTGTAGCTTTGCGCGAAATTCAAAAAAACGAACAAACAAACCTAACTTGATTCTCGAATCCCAGTTGGGAAGGGGGGAGGGTGTCTCTCTCTCTCTCTTCTTTTGATACGGCCTCGTAATAACTCTTGGTTGCTTTACAATTGAATTATTCTGTCTCATCTTCCTGGAAAATTAAGGAGGTTAGAAACAGTAATACCTTTCTTTACAGAATACAGAAGTTAAAGACACACGTGACATTAAGCTGCACACACAATTTGTCACCATTCGAAACAAAGTTTTTCACCACGAATTATATGTTACCTAACATTTCCGGTAAAAGTTCCCTGTTATTCACAGTAAAGAAAAACGCCCTCTGACGTAATTTGAATATTTTAAATGTTCATACACGCCCTAAATGAACCTAACGTCCGCCTAATGGTTTTAGCAAGTAACCCAAAGTTGATCAGAACTGGAAATCATAAATTACTGTAAGAATGGTTTGTTTGTTAGTTCCAAAGGGATTTATGGCAATTTCTGTTTGTGAAGGCCTAAGTTAAAAGTCTGAATTACAAACGTACAGACAGAACAGGTATCTAGAAACGCACGACTGAATGTCACATGCTGTTAACTTATAATATTTTAGTATTCGATTCGCTTATTACCGATATTACTGAATAAAACAGCAGTATTAAAGATTTAATCTTTAATATATAACACACGAATAATACTTTTAATGAAAATAAAATTACAAATATTGGAACATAAGATCTTAATTTTTTTTATCTTGAAATGTTTCAGATAATTGCTTTTGACACCCTTTACTTAATAACCGAAAAAAAAATCACATGCACTTCTGAAACAGTGGATATTGTATTATCTAAAGCTAATTCATACGCAGTCCTGACAAAGTGAATACTGTACGACAAGCTGATTCACATGTAGCTCTAACACAGTGAATACATGCGCTTTTATATTTCTCTTTTGTAGTTAAGGCAAAGCTATTTAAGGCTATCCACTGTTGTACCTAATCTTAAACTCTGACCATAGGGAAGGCAGCCAGTTAGTAGCACTTTACCACCCATCATCTACGTTAAGTGATTGACCGTCAGTCTTATATCGCACCCACAACCTAAAATGCGGAAATATTTAAATAGTGCACGGATTCGAACCCGGTTCACCAAATCTAACATTTATAGCTCCACCACAGGGCCAAATGCCGTAATGAGTAATGTATGATAAACTGATTCACATATAGCTCTAACACAGTGAATACTCTACGACAAACTGAATCACATGTAGCTCTAACACAGTGAATACTGTAAGACAAACTGATTCACTTGTAGCTCTAACACAATGAATACTCTACGACAAACTGAATCACTTGTAGCTCTAACTCAATGAATACTGTAAGACAAACTGAATCACATGTAGCTCTGACATAGTGAATACTGTAAGACAAACTGATTCACTTGTAGCTCTAACACAATGAATACTCTACGACAAACTGATTCACTTGTAGCTCTAACACAATGAATACTGTAAGAAAAACTGATTCACATGTAGCTCTCACACAGTGAATACTGTAAGACAAATTGATTCACATGTAGCTCTAACACAGTGAATACTCTACGACAAACTGAATCACATGTAGCTCTAACACAGTGAATACTGTAAGACAAACTGATTCACATGTAGCTCTAACACAGTGAATACTCTACGACAAACTGAATCACATGTAGCTCTAACACAGTGAACACTGTAAGACAAACTGATTCACTTGTAGCTCTAACACAATGAATACTCTACGACAAACTGATTCACATGTATTTCTGATACAGCAAACTCTAAATGGCAAGGCAGCCTTCATTTACTTACAATCACAATGGTATATTCAAGACACATAGTCAAGACACTTTCAGAATTTTCTGCTACTCAGGTGCATTTTTGGAGACAATTTAGAGAAGAACGTTTACATAATCATATCTAGTCCAAAGACACTGATATATTGCTTGAAACCGTAATTACAAGTTAGCCATTATAAGAGTATTGTTGTCATAACGATATCAGTCGTACTTCGAGGAAAATGCAAAACGAAGTAGTAGAACACTTAAACAGCTAGACAGCTTGAGGTGCACTATCGGAGAAAAAAAGAAAGCCCAAAGAAAAATTCCAGTAAAAAATACATTACAACCCTGTTTTGTATGTACGATTTTTTAATAGTCCTTCGAGAAGAAACTTATTATTTCCTTGGGCAAGATGTTTTGCCAATGCAGTTTTTTTTAGTAACTTTAACCATATGTTATCCATTTCATTTCCTTCGGCAATATGTTTTCATTAACTAGCTTTGTTCAGTAACTGTAAAAATATTCTAATTCGCATTCACAAGAAAATAAAAACTGTCGCGTGACACATCATCGATCTCCCTCTGTTGTCGGATTCTGTTACTTACCCATTGAAGTTGTTCTCGTCTTTCACTTGACTTGCTAAGCAGAACAATCAGTTCTTTCAAGGCATACAGGAAGTATTCATTTTATAATATACAACCACATTTCCGGTTGTTTTAAATGATTGGAGTACACTTGTTTAAACCATACGTTATAATTTCTTCTCTGAACGAGTCTAGGTTCGTAAGAAATCACAGATTGTTTTTGTTGGTGAGAATAGTCAGAAAGATGTTTTGTCTTAACTTTAGGGTGAATTTGTTTGGTTCTATTTGGAGTGAAATAATTTTCAAAAATAATAATATTTAACTTTATATATATAATTTGTTTGTATACCTCAGGGTGTGCAAACTATTTTTTTTATATGGCGCCCCCCCCCTTCTAAACATGTATTTTGTAGCTCCCCTCCTCCTCATCTCGTATATGCCATTTTTCTCGTGTTAATTGTTGTTACTATATTACTTAATAGTAGTAATACTTGTATAGCAGTTTTTAAATCTCCTTTATTTTTATATATAATTTATATGCTCCGTACCGACTCTACCCCGCCGCTCCCCCCCGGTACCCCACAGTTTGCACAAACACGGGTAAATATAATTAGCTTCTATGTATGCAGCTTACAACTGTAAACACTCATTTTAACCATTTCAGAAACCTCGCTGATGATATGAAAAGCGTAGTTTTACTCCAAAGCTTTTTTATGCAGATGTTACAAGTGACAAATATGCCAATTTCCCTCATATTTACATTCTGTACCACACACAAACCTTTAGTGATATTCGCCCCTGTGCAATCTTCGAGTTCGCTCTGATGTATATCAGGTCAGGCATAGCCAGGTGATTAGGGCGCTCGACTCGCAATCTGCGGGTTCGAATTCCCGTCCAACCAAACATGCTCGCCCTTTCAGCCGTGGGGGCGTTATAATGGGACGGTCAATCCCACTATTCGTTGGTAAAAGAGTAGCCCAAGCGTTGGTGGTGATGACTAGCTGCCTTCCCTCTAGTCTTACACTGCTAAATTAGGGACGGCTAGCGCAGATAACCCTCGTGTAGCTTTGCGCAAAATTCAAAGCAAACAAACAAACAAACTGATGTATATTAACCCTATAATTGCCGACAGACTTCATCGGCGTTTTAAAGACATTTTTTCTAAACTATTTATACGTTAGATTGCCTTATAGTCCACGACAATGTTTGTTAAAAGGACTATAATACTTCATGAGATACATACAATTATTAACGAAAAACAAATGCACCGATATTGTAGTTATTCCCACAAATTACTGCTACGATGATTTTTGTATTTCACAGAGAAAATTAGCGATTTCGACATTTTTTGTATGTTGGTCATTACAGAAATTTAAACAAAAACTGATTACAAGACAATATATATGTAAGAGGAAGATGCTTGTGTGCATATGTTTAAATATACTCAAAATAGATATAAAAATCTTGCATATTATCTGAGATTAATAACGAGAGTTGCATTACTGTGAAAGAAGCATAACCTGGTTAAAAGTTGTAAACTGAACGACAGACTGGACTACACATTTGTTTATTAGATAGTTGGACAGTTTATCTTGCTAAATATTTCCCAAGATTTAATGCATCATATATGCATCTCCTTAAATTTCCTATATAAATATTGGGTTAATGTACGAGTGATATATTTGTTTTCAAGTTGACCTAAGTAATTTTAAAATTGGCCTGAAGGTCTGCTTAACCCTCTTTCCACCGGCATCTTTTTCTGCGCATGTGAGTTACATTCAAAATGTAATTAAATTACTTTCTTTTAAAAATATACTGATAAATATAGCCTACAAATGTGGCTAATGATCCATATTTCAATGATTTATAAGTTTTAAATTCTTATTTTTGTAAAACAATATTAAAAATACCTAGAATTTCTCCTAGTGTCAGAATTGTGACATTTGCTCTCTAGGCATCCCCTCTTCTCTAATTTATTTACCGCCCTTCCAAGAAGTATGAAATTTAACGTCAATTAATCATTATGATATCATCATCACTCAGGCAAGGCATAATTTCCATAGCCTTCAATATTATTTGGTTACAGAGCCATGAAATAAATAATCAAACCCTTCTTGTCACATCCACCTATCACATCCCCCATTCAGAAGTTGCCAATAGGTCTCTCTGTTTGTGTGTTTGTTCTTTGAATTTCGCGCAAAGCTACACAAGGGCTATCTGCGCTAGCCGTCCCTAATTTAACAGTGT
>NW_013669311.1:65796-76015 GCF_000517525.1 Limulus polyphemus
GCCAACTCTTGGGCTGCTCTTTTACCAACGAATAGTGGGATTGACCGTCACATTATAACGCCCTCGCGGCTGAAAGGGCGAGCATGTTCGGTGGGACGGGGATTCGAATCTGCGACCCTGAGATTGCGAGTCGAGCGCCCTAACCACCTGGCCATGCCGGGCAGGTCTCTCTGAGCTTCAATACTATATTATTTATAACCAATAGAAAGCTATATGCTGGAATGGTCATCAGTGTAGTAAGCATTGGATTTGTTGTGCTGCATCCAAAAGCAAATATTCAGATGCCAATACATCTGAGATTACTATTTAAAGACTATGTAGACAGTCTAGAGTCAATGTAGTGCAGCAACTCAATGATTTGTTTTTGGAATATGCCTATGTATTTATGGGACTTGGTGGCCAACTGGTCGAGCCACAGTCACACAACACCACATAGATACAGGTAATCCATGTCCAATTAAACAAGTAATATGTAAGTTATAAGTACAGAAAGGTGAGCCGTACCACTGTTATCAACCACCAAGCAATTGTTCACAGACTGTGTTACAGCTAGTAGTCCTCAGAGCTTTAAGACATAGGGTTCTCCCGACTTCTCATAACACAAAGACTAGAGAGCACCAGAAGTAAATAACAACACCAAAACAACTCGTCAGTTTGAGGGTTATAGATGATAAACCAGTTAATAACTGAATAAAACTTAAACAATTTCTGTTTGAAACCACCCGCAGACAATGATTATATTGAATTTAAAAACCAGAAAGATCAGGGCAGCGTTAATAAATTTACATATGAGACGGAGATACTAGGTAAAGATCAGAAAATACCAATACTTTTTACCTAAGGAATTCGAATGGCAACTATTTATTAATAATTGTATTTGTTTCAAAATACGCAGCAAATGTTTTTTCCATGTGTTATTAATGCCTACGAAGGGTCATTACTTAGTTGAAGTAGTTGTAAATTATGTGATAATTTTTAAAATTTATTATTAATGCCTAAGGAGTGTCATTACTTAGTTGAAGTAGTTGTGATTTATATTATATTTGCTTGTTTGTTTGTTCTTAAATTTCGCGCAAAGCTATACAAGAGCTACTCATAGCCATCCCCACTTTTCAGCTAATAGACTATAGAGAAGGAAGCTAGTAAACAGCACTCAACGCCAACTCTTAAGCTACTTTTATCAAACCGAATAGTTAAATCTGAACGTCACTCTTATTGAGCACCCACAGCTCTAAAGTGCGGAGCGCGTTGATGCGGCAACAGATCGACGCGAGCCATGAACCCTCGGATTCATAGCCCGGGCACGTTAATCACTAGACCATGCACAGCGCTATACGAACAAAAATATTTTTTTAACAAACCACCAGATGGCTCACACACATATTACCTATATATTATTCAGCGAGTTTAGTGACATAATTAGTCGATAAGTCAGAATTGCATAAAACATCTAATTTATATAACAACGTATTGTGCTTGGTTCTTCTATATGTAGTAGCCATTGTTAACAGCTGGACAAAAAAAAAGCGATAACATTCATATAAGAAAGATGTAGAATGAATTTGAATTATATAAGACAAACTCACTGAGTGAATAACTATTATTTTCTTTTGTACATTTCAGAACGGTATGGAATATGCTTTCAGTTTAAGTTCATCTATCCGTATCTCAAAATTTAGAACATTAATTAAGTTGTATAACATTTCAAGTGACTAGTTGGTTATGTTAATTTAATGTAGATGTCATACTTAATAGCCGAATTAGTGACTACGAGATAATACGATACCACAGGAACATACTTATGAAACATCATGTTCCAGGTACAATGATACTCTGAGATGAATATATTTGAAATTGACATTTCTGAAAGTAAGATTATAATTTCCTCTGATTGAAAATGCATTTCCACTAACCAGCAATCTTCGACTTTATTTATGTCAGATAATGGGTCTGGGGATTCCTGGTATTTAATATATAGAACTGCATATTGAAGGGTCCAGAGTTCGAGACGTAATTTCACTAAACACATTTTGCATCTGCAGCTGTGGGTGCGTTATAAAAGTAGTAATCAATCCTGTTTTGCGGTTAAAGGACAGTAAATAGCCCTCTGACAGCAGGCGCTATTGGCTGCTTATACCCTCTGGTCAGTAGTTCAGAATTATAGGATATACTACTTGAATTTTAGGGTTCTCTGACCTAGCCTTTTAGCCTAAGTGTCTTTCAGGTTAAAAAATCCCAGTTTTTAGTCGATAATTAAACGTTTGGTTTCTGGTGAAATGTATTAACTTTTTAATTACTAATTTATTTTTATACCGTTTATTACCAGAGAAGTCCATATACTATATCAAACTGAGTCATTTTATGTCTTTACCTATTACAACACTCAGTGGGCAAAAAAATGAAAAATGACGAAATCCTTCACATTCTATGTAAAATACGTCGAAAATTATTGATTTTACAAAGTCGGATTAATAGCAATATTGAAGGTCTTTTTGTATACATTTGTTTTAATATTAAAGACCCTTTAACCAGCACTTGGTGTATAAACAGTTTAGAAAAATGTGCTTTAATTGTAGGTTCAAACTGAACATGACGAAGCATATAAAAATCACGGGGTCTTTACTTCGAATCTCCATGTTATCTGTAAAAGATGTTAGTCTTTCTGTAATCCCATTGAGGTAAGAATAATGAAATAATAAAACTCTTTCTTATCTTACCTTTTCCAATGACTTTTTATATATTTACGTTATGTGTCAAATAAAACGTATTATTTGGAAAGTTTGTTTGATTTGTTTGTTTGAATTTATGCACAAAACTACACAATGGGCTATCTGTGCTCTGCCCACCATGGGTATCGAAACCCGGTTTCTAGCGTTGTAATATTTGGAAAGTTAAATGTACTACTAATATACTCCAACCTCTTGGATGTTTGTTTACACGTATAAAATTATAAACTTAACAGGAATATTGAATGATTTCACTGATTCACTAGATCTCTGAAAAGGCATGAAAAATATATATAATTCATAAAATATCGGAACCTTTTTTTTTTTTTTTACTGAAAGATTGAAGTACATATTCAAAGACATGATAATTATAGCGTTAACACTTGGAAATATACAGCTCAAATTGACAAATATATATAAATTCCCAAGTTTAATTCCCCGAAAGGGGGCCACCTGTTTTAACCATTCGCAACGCTATACAGTAATGTGTTGTCTGTCAATCAGTCAATAGACACTAAAATGACGTTGTAGTTTGTACTGTCGTGACATCAGTAAAACGTGCGCACGCTCTGTAGGTTACAACACAGCATGACACATGCAAAAAACAAAAGTATTTATTTCTCTTAATTTTGGTTTTATTTACTTTGAAACAGAACACTTTCGGGGACCATGTGCAAATATATGTAATTTAGTTTTTGCTATTTACCTTGGTACCTTTTTATTTACATTTTCAGAAAAATCGTATGACCCTGATTAAAAATTGGTACCTTTTTATTTACTTTTTCAGAAAGATCGTATGACCCTGATTAAAAATTGGTACCTTTTTATTTACTTTTTCAGAAAGATCGTATGACCCTGATTAAAAATTGGTACCTTTTTATTTACTTTTTCAGAAAGATCGTATGACACTGATTAAGAATTGGTATCTTTTTATTTACTTTTTCAGAAAGATCGTATGACACTGATTAAGAATTGGTACCTTTTTATTTACTTTTTCAGAAAGATCGTATGACACTGATTAAGAATTGGTGCCTTTTTATTTACTTTTTCAGAAAGATCGTATGACACTGATTAAGAATTGGTACACCACACAAAAAGAAAGACAAATAAGACAAAAGTTGCGGGTGTCTGTTTCCCTCAATTTTTATAACCAATTTCCGTACCTTGTCGTCGTGCCTTTTCGAAAATATGTTCCTAATGAACTTGAGTATACATAAACCATTATTTAAGCTTACTGTCTTATAATCATCCGCTAAATAACATATTTTGTGTTGCAAATTGTTCATTATTCTAAAAAAAAGGAGTATAAATGGGTCAAAATTTTAAAGAAAAATAGTAAGACAATGGGTTAAATACTAAATTTAGGTTTCTCCCCAAAATTATCAAACAGCTTAAGATAAATTGGAAGGTTAGAAATTATTAAGGTCAGAAAGTTTGAAAAAGAAAGATATTTTGGGCCCATTACTAATTAAGTTTGACGGAAACAGTACTAGAGAGTCATGGAGTCATGTTTCTTCCACATGCTTAAATTCGTAAATTCACGAGCATGATATTTTTTCCAACGAACTACACCGGAGAATCTGCTGGTGGAAGATCAAACATGGTGGGGTTCACGTGGCATATTAATTAAGTATGCTAAAATCGGTACCTCATAATTATTCGCACGTTCACCGATAACAGTGCGTTCACCTCACGTGAACAGACGATCCAGAGAAAAATGAGTGCCAAGGTTCTCCTGGTTTTTCACGCATTCTGGTTATTTTTCCTAAATTATGAAAAGTAAAATATTTTCCATCTAATTGATAATGCATTAAGAATTGTACTTTCCCGGCTAAAGACCATATATCGGAGGCGTCATGAATTAACCAGAACGTTGAAGGTAAAGATGTCATTTGTTAGTTTGAACACAAAACTTCACGATGGGCTATCTGTGTTCTGTCCACAGCAGAGATCAAGCCCAGAATATTTGCGTTATAAGCCCTCAAAAAGACAAGAGAAAAAAGGGAAAGCGTCAGGGTAATAAATGTCACGAGAAACTTGTTTATAAGTAGAACACACACGTTTCTTTTAGATGTGACAAGGTCAATGGAAGTACTACCTTTGTATGGAAGCCGTTTATCACAGATTGGCAGTCAAACTTGTTTATCACAGATTGCCAGTCAAACTTGATTTTATTCGTCGTGTTAGCTTCTTTAGTTAAATACAGTGGACAAATCAAATCATTACATTCATTAGAAAGTATTGTACTAATTGCTCAGGAACTATAGAGTTGCTTAGAACATAACATTTTTGAAAAATGGTACATCTGTGGCTCAGTTACCAAAATGTCTTTAAACGTTTCCAGAGGAAACTCTTTCACACAGGAAAAAGCATGCAAGTTAGTAGACCCATGATAGTAGAACTAGTGGGTACCTTTCTTTAGAGAATATACTTCTAATTATTCAGAAACCCAAACATTTCAAAGTTTTTTGTTTATTTGAACTTAAGCACAAAGCTACACAATTGGGTGTCTGTGCTCTGCCCACCACGGTATCGAAACCCGGTTTCTGGCATTGTTAGTCCGCAGACATACCGCTGTACCACTGGGGGGGCATTTTAGATATTAATATGACACTCAAATCCGGAGTTCGATTACCAATGGTAGATAAAGATAATCCATTGCGTAGCTTTGTGCTTATCAATAAACCCACAAAATGATAAATAATATAGTCGCTGTCTGTTTTTAAAAATGAAACGTTTGATTAACTCTCAAGTACAACATTAAAGTTAGCATTAAAACTGTTCAATCCAACTCAAACATTTTCTACACGAAGACTGTTTAGATATTTGGCTTAACTAGATAATTTTTAACATTTTGATTTGAATTTCACGCAAAGTTACTCGAGGGCTATCCACGGTAGCCGTCCCTAATTTAGCAATGAAAGACTAGAGGGAAGGCAGCTAGTCATCACCACCAACTTTAGGACTACTTTTACCAACGATTGACCGTCACATTATAACGCCCCCTCGACTGAAAGGGCGAGTATGTTTGGTGGGACGGTAATTCGAACCCGCGACCTTCAGAGTGCGAGTCAAGAGCCCTAACCATCTGGCCATGCCGGACCTAACATTTGGATGCATTTTCTCAAACCATAATTACTAGAATGTGTTATAGCAGAATAACAAATTAAATGAAGGCCTTAGACACCTTTTTTTTTAATGAAAGATTACTTGTTACACAACAAAAAATATAAAAGGTTGTTATTTGTCCAAAAAACACACATTTTGTAAAAATAATATTAAATACAATTATAAATAAGCTGCGTGAAACAAAGTACAAAATCCCTTTTCTTGGTCTTCTTTGAAATTCCTCTTGTTATAGAAACTATAAGAAACCTTAATTAGTAAATAATTGTTTTGCCATGTTAAGCTTTTTTGATAAATACAATCACCAAATAATTTATTCAGATATTTCAAGTTTATACATGACAATCAATCTATTGGTTGTGTCCACCGCCGGGAATCGAACCCTGGATTATAGCGCTGTCCCACTGGGGGGACATCGGATTGCTTATAAACGTGTACGTGAAAACAGTTCTTTCGACCATCTTTGTAATCTACAATTTCCTTCTTAACATAGACTTCCTCAGGCTTCAAATAATCTTAAAATATATATATTGAATACTATATTAACATATGTCATTGACAACGACCATGTCTCATAGTAAAGTTTTAGCTGTTATCAAGTAAATAACAAAAAGCTTTAGGTTTAGCAAATGCATGAATTTCGAATATTATGAGTGGTCTTTTGCATTTAAAACGTATGGTAACATAATGGAATTTGTGAAAGTTTTAAACAATTAAATATAACAAAAATGTGTAAGAGTTCGTACTTCCGACTTATATATATATATATTATTTTTATGTCTCGATGACTTCTTAATCGGTGTTGTCAAATAGTACCGTTTTCCCGTGTCATGGATGTATGTTACATGCACATCTTATGTGTGCTTGAAGTTTGAAATGAGTAGTTATAAATGACTGATGAATTTACGGTGGTATAAATGATGTAAGTACGATTAACACAGATCTATGTGTTTCTGCTAATCAACTGGGATTTACATTGCACTGGTGTTTAACAGGTAATGACTTCATGCACTTAAACAGTTGTTCCAAAATTCTACATTCTGTTTGTTAATCCTGCATTGAAAGCTGCGCTGACGTCATCACATGAAATATTTTTTTTTTACAACAACTGACAGCCACTGAGTTGCTCCTCTGTAAACCATCATATAGGAAGTGGTGCACAAAATTGCTTAATCTTCCCATGAATCACGAAAAAAACGACTCATATCCGGTGAGAGATTTGGAGAAAATATTTAAAGTATGAAGTACGGTTTTACCTGTGGTAATTTGATGTCAAACAGTGACCCACTGACGCAACTTTTTATATTAGCATTTCAAATATGGTAATAAGCTGGCTGCTTTGGAGAGCTAACGCAACCTTCAGGTACAAAAGGTGTGTTTGATATGAATACTTGATTTTCCCTTTCAATATTCCTGTCATTGGATGGATAGTGCTTGGAATTTTACGTGTGTATTAAAATAAACCTTAACAGTGACGTCTTTATCTAAGACAATATGTACAAAATAATTTGATGATGATATAATAGACTACCATAGAGCATCACCAAATAAGTTTTACCTTTATATTACCCATTTCTTTCTGTTAGGACCGTAGAAAAAGTATAGTGAAATCATTTAGGTAATCCGAACAAAATCCAGATGTTTCGCACAATGTGGTAGCCAAGTATGAAATACTCTGTTTTGAAATGTATATATATATATACTTTAATCGATATAATTTCATGCTTGTGTAAAGGATATATATATATATATGTTTATAATATGTACTGCATGCACTCATTTCATGATTAGGTATTAACTTCTGAGGATACTCTTAATAACTGGTTTTATCAGCAAGCATTGCATTACTTTATCGTAAATAAAATGAAATGGGTCCGTTCACATTCTTTGTACTGCTCAGGTATTGTTATATCAGTTTGTTCGACGATCTCAATGTTAGTAATTTAAAAAAATTAAATTTCCACTATAAGCTATCCATACTTTATATATAAAAAAAAACACATAGTAGAGAAATGTGGTTTGTTCTGTGTCCTTCAACACTAGTTTTAGTTAGCCACAATTTTAAACACAACATCGTTAAAAATGTGAAAATATTTAAGTAAAATAATATTATTAGAAGAGACTATATTATTGTTGTTTACTTATAAAAATAATTGTGATTTCGCCATCTAGCGGTTCAGTTGTTTTCCAAACAAATATTTCGTTTTTAGCTTCTTTTGTTCTATTTTTAGAACAAAGCCACATTAGACTATCTGCAGCGTCCACCGCGAGAAATCGAACCCGGTATTTTAGCGTTGTAAGTCCGTAGACTTACCGCTGTCCCATCAGGGGACTTATTTTGAGCACAAGACACTTGTGATGCAGGTTCGAGATATCTTTAAGTAATTTAGTGGTTATTTTTTGCCAATTTCAGTGCGAACATTCACTTTACAGTCATTATTATTATATTTCGATTTCTGTGTGAAGCACATTACTTTGATTGTGCTACTACATTCCCTTGATTTTAAAGTTTTAATATATGTCTATGTTTAGTGGTCTTTTCTACTCTTTATTCGCGTTTATTTGGTATTTTGTACGTGCGTGTGTGTGTGCGTCTGTTATGTTGAGGTAACTACCGCTCCTTCGTACAAGGATCAACGTAGGTGGACTTTACAGGTTCGTAGGTGGATTTCACAGGTTCAACCTCCGAAATAACTCCACCCTCAAAGAAAATCTTTTTTTTATGTCTCTCTGTAGGTGTGTTTAAGCGAGTGACAATCCTTCTAACCTCGTTCGCTGACCCACACTCCACAGTCTTTCATGCATCACAAGTAAACAACATCTACACAAAATTGTTATGTAAAAGTACGTTGTCCTACTGGTAGAAACATTTGTGAAGTGCTTAAGCAAATAAAACATAAAATGGATACCCAGAGTATATTAAACTTTTCTTGATATCTTGTCTAAAAACAAACAAACAAACAATAATAAACAGTCAAATAAGCATGTTTTTGGTATGGTATAATTTTAATGGAAATTAAAATGATATTTTGATTGTTTGTTTGAAGTTAAGCACAAAGCTAAACTATGGGTTATCTGTAATCTGCGCCCACCACGGGTATCGAAACCCGGTTTCTAGCTTTGTAAGTCTGCAGACATACCGCTGTGCCACTAGGGGCAATTTATTTATTTATTTTGAATACCCAAAAATGTATACTTTCCAAACAAAATTTATAGAAAAACTAACACTCTCCAGACAAGGCCCAAGATGATTTTCGTCATTATTATACTTTTTTATTTATATGATATATCTAATGCACGTATTAAGTAAAATTTTAAATGCCATGTTCAGGATGTTTTTATGGTTAGTTTGATGTTTATCACACAAATATCAATCAAGTTTTTATTACACCAATTCAGCCGAAACTTTTCAGACCATGAATGTCATTTCAACTCTAGTTCGCGAAAACCTCACGCTTTAAGAACGTATTAATGGTACTTTACATAACATTTTTTTCTCTTGCTCTTAAACAACTACAAAACCATTGTTTATGTCTTTTACATACTAAATGAAAGTATAGTATAATAGAGTTTACGATGAGATTTTACATCATTTTCATGAGGAACGCCATCTGCAGTTAATTATTCGTGCACCTTTCATTATTGAGTCAGTATACCCGTAGCGTCACGCCCTACAAAAACCAAATTACTTGAAAACGAGGTAAATGGCCTTGTTTTAAACTGTACTGTAAACCATATCCCGTCAGTTTAATATTCCTCAAGACAGAATTACACGCGAAGTCAAACCAAATTACTTGAAAACGAGGCAAATGGCCTTGTTTTAAACACTGCTGTAAAACCATATCCCATGAGTTTTATATTCCTAAAAATATAATTACACGTGAATTGAAACCAAATTATTTGAAAACGAGGTAAATGGCCTTGTTTTAAACACTGCTGTAAAACCATATCCCATGAGTTTAATATTCCTCAAGACAGAATTACACGCGAAGTCAAACCAAATTACTTGAAAACGAGGCAAATGGCCTTGTTTTAAACACTGCTGCAAAACCATATCCCGTCAGTTTAATATTTCTGAAGACCGAATTACACGCGAAATGAAACCAAATTACTTGAAAACGAGGCAAATGGCCTTGTTTTAAACACTGCTGCAAAACCATATCCCGTCAGTTTAATATTTCTGAAGACCGAATTACACGCGAAATGAAACCAAATTACTTGAAAACGAGGCAAATGGTCTTGTTTTAAACAGTACTGTAAACCATATCCCGTCAGCTTAATATTTCTGAAGACCGAATTACACGCGAAATGACACCAAATTACTTGAAAACGAGGTAAATGGTCTTGTTTTAAACAGTACTGTAAAC
>NW_013669311.1:76462-88978 GCF_000517525.1 Limulus polyphemus
CGCGACCCTCAGATTGTGAGTTGAGCGCCTTATCCACCTGGCCATGCGGGCCCAGGCCTTGTTTTAAACACTACTGTAAACCATATCCCGTCAGCTTAATATTTCTGAAGACCGAATTACACGCGAAATGACACCAAATTACTTGAAAACGAGGTAAATGGTCTTGTTTTAAACAGTACTGTAAACCATATCCCATCAGTTTCATATTCCTGAGGATATAATTACACGCGAAGTGAAACCAAATTACTTGAAAACGAGGTAAATGGTCTTGTTTTAAACTGTACTGTAAACCATATCCCATCAGTTTCATATTCCTCAAGACAAAATTATACGGGAAGGGGGTACGAAAGGAAGACCATTCCTTTAAGTCATTCTTTTTCATTTATTTTAGCCTTACAGTACCAAGCTGTCTAACAGGATTACATAGAAGCTTATCATTATTTATTATCATAACTCAGTTGTAATGATTGTTCCTGTGTTAGAGCTTTCTTTGTCTGTCGAGTCTGATGGCTTCAACTCAACTGACTTAGGGTTGATTGTATATGACGACTTACAACACTATTCTGTAAACGAATCGTTGAGAGAAGTTCAAAACTTAATTATGAGTAACACTAATAATTTGAGCCCTAGAAATGTTGCTAAAAGAACAAGAGATTCTATATATTTATATGTATGTATGTAAAAAAAGGATAGGAAATTGTGCCTCTATTTTTTTCTTAACATAATAAACATTAAAAGTGCGATAAAAATACATAGAAGTACCAATACTGAAATCGATAGATATATACACTTTGCAATTCGATCGAATAAACTAGTCATTCTTCTATCTATGCAATTTTCTCGTTTATTAGACATTCTGTGATACAGTATCGAGGTAGTTGCCTCATTTTTTAGGGTAGGTCGTGGTTATGTTCTAAACCTAGATATAATATTTACAGTCACAGCGTTTTCAACGCCCCCTATAGGCTAAACCAGCTTATCCTCCACAGTGTGAGGGTTTAGTTATACCTTAAGATATAGTCCTTTCTGACAAGCCAAACATGTACTTTAATTCCTGGAGCTATCTTTGTAAGTAGTACCGTAAACAATTTTTTGCGTTGTCCTAATGCTATGTCTATACACATTTAATCATCCATATTTAATAAGGAAGACGCTTGCTTGGAAGGAAATTTACATTAGAATTTGGCATAAGAACTTAAACTATGCAGTTGCGTTTATGAATAGCATATTGTAATGATAACCTAACAACAGAGGAGGTTTCAAATAACCGAATGGGATTGGGTGTTGTTATTTTTTGGGGTGTTCACTCCTGTGTTAGACATGCGATATGAATGTTCATTTTCTTCTATGTGGATAAAATCTGGTTTGCGGTACTAAATCTCGTTGGTCGTTTGCCTGTCTGTGTACCGTCATTATGACTACTATGTTAATGTGAAACTTATAAAAGTATTAAAGATAATCAGTATATTGCTTCGGGACAAAACTTTTTGCTATTTAATAAATTGAAATGCGATATATAGCCAAATACATACCTAGGTTACAACAATCAGTTATCAGTTTTTTCCCCACGTATCTCAGACAACTTTAGGTTTATCTATTGATACTATCAGGTGTTTCCAGTATTTGTCCACCTATATCTATCTTACTGTTGCAAATTGTTATTCATCAGAAATATTCAGTTATAACACCTATACTGCATCACAATTTCCCATCAAATTTCTGTTTCATCGAATGGCTTTTGTGTTTGTTTGGAATTACAGACCCAGAAAGATCATTCGTACATCATTATAACTTTCTACAGCTAACGCAGCGTAAAAAGGCTTAACAGTTAAGCAATGAACGACCATGAACTACAAAGAAATAGTTTCTCGCAAATTGCACTATAGAATTAAAGGCTTAAAATATAGGGATAAATAAATATACAACATGTTAAAATATCTGCATAACTGGAGAAAAGTCACCAAAAAGCTAGAGTAGCTCCTAATGAAAGAATTATATACATTTATATATATAAAGCAGTGAATTAAAAATCCGAACTTTGTAATAACCTATGAAAAATGTATTTAACGTGTTACTGTTAATGAGCTTATCAGTGTAATACAGCCCCAAAGATCATCAGCCAGCTCCGTGTTATACAGCTTAGTCATATAAAAGAAACTTTGAACATTACGACTGTTTGAGTCTTTTTATTATTATCTCCTCATTTCTTAACACTAATATCAGGTTTAAGGTGAGCTAAAGGAAACCTTAAAAACAATGTTGACTATGTAACAAGCTCTGCATGTAATACAATAACAGAATTAGAAAGTTTATAAGAAGTTTTTTTGTTTCCCAGTATCTGGACTATATACATTTTCGGATAGTTTTCATTAAGCTTGCTTATTTGTATTATTCAGAACTAGCTGGAGTACCCGTCTCCTGGACGGAAGTTATGTAAATTCTTGATTAATGAAAGGTTATCTTAGGACATGGAAAATTGCATCTCTTATACATAATTGTAAAAAAACGCCCATAAAAACTGCAAAACGCAAAACTGTATTACCACATGGACCCAACAAACCTTTATGCCAAATTTGGTGAAGATCCATCAAAAGTGAGCGAAGAAGTGGTAAAAGAAAAGCGAAAACGCCTATAAAAACCGCAAAATGCAAAACTTAAAATACATGGACTTAATGGACCTCTATACCAATTTTGGTGAAGATCCATTCACACTCTAGAAGTAGTTACATGGACATACAACAGACCAGTATTATTATACTTATATAGAAAACCGCTAACGATAACAATCTTACAGATCTCAAATATTTTACTCCTTTCATCCACAAACGTCAGAAACTATCCCCAACATATCAACAAAACTACACTAAACGTATCATTCAATCCTTCTCTTAAAAGGTTAAAGTTGTAAAAAATCACGTATTTATACTAACTGAAGAATAAAGAATGAAACTATATATGTATGAGACTAATATATTGAATGCACGTAAAGTTACTGGGTTTTAAATATATATATATATATATATTGTACAATACACACAAATGACTAATGTAATAAATAGATGAAGTGTTTGGTGTCTCGCACCATTAAGTTAGATATACATTTTTTAAATTTATAAAAGATTTTTAAATTAATGAATACAGAAATATTGTATTTACTTTGAGCGAAATGCAAAGTGTAAAAGAGAGAGAGAAATAGTGATATCAGAAACATTGATAATGACATCATTTTCAAGTTTTGCCTTTCTCTTTGTGTTCAGTATGTAATGTATATCTCTTGTCAACAGGCTTAACTAGCGAATGTTTTTAAACTGACAGAGTGATTTTAAAACATCATTGAAAAATATACTAAGAAAGATTAGACTTGATTAATGTTTTGTTTTGTATTTAAGTTGATTCATCACGTTAAAACAGTCAGTGAAAAGAGCAAGCAGCCTTAGCTATTATTTTTTAACTGGTGCAGTAAGAGTTCATTTAAATGGAATGAAATTCAATTTTTACTTTTGTACCAAAATCCATAAAGTAATACCGGTTTTTAACAGGTTATTTTGAAAAATCAGGTCGAACTAGTTTGATATAAGCTTACTGGGACAGACTTTTAAGAACACTTTGAGAAAGTTAACGTGTTTTTTTATTATTATTTGATTCAGGTAAATAGGTTCAAATAAAATCGATACACTTGTGTTTTAAAAACATCTTTCGCCACCGAATGCTATTTGTAGTAATGAAAGGCTTTGGGACAGACATATCTCAATGCGGTAAATCCAGAGGGTAAATGTACTTCAAAGACTGCTTAACCTAGCGTTATAACATAGTAAGTTTTTGTACCGATATACGACGAGACGAATCGAATTTTTATCTACAGATACCTTATTTATACTGAACCTTGTAGTTCAAAACAGGTTATACAATATTGACATTGCTGCCATATAATTGCAAGCTAAAGTCTATCATGCAGTTATTCCTTAAGAGGTCTAAGGTCAAGGATCTCGTAGGTCCTGCATACTCGTCAGTCAAGTAATTAATGAAACCATAGTTGCAGAAGCACTACATGTTCATCCTGCTATCCGAAAACATTGTCCTTGCTCTTAAAGTGTAAAAACCATGGCAGGTGTTGAAACCTTTCGGCATTAAAAACTTTACCGGTTTGTGCTGCATTCAAGGCTTAACTTGCCCCCTTCCCCCGGTGATTCAGCGGTAAGTCTGAGAACATATAACGCTAAAAATCGGAGTTTCGATACCAGCAGTGAGCAGAGAAAAGATAGTCCATCATGTAGCTTTGTGCGAAATAACCAAACAAACAAACAAGGCTTAACTCGTCATTAGTTAGGGAGTGTTTCAGGTAAGTTTAGCGTTTACATATTGCCTACAAATGTGTGGTAAGTTTAGCGTTTACATATTGCCTACAAATGTGTCTTAATTCTGTTGTGATGAGTGGGAAATTTGCAGACATATTTCAGCGAATGACAGGCCGGTGTCACAATGATATGCCAATAATTTATATTTATAATTACAACAAAACGTACAACCAAAAGTATTTCATTTGCTTAACACTTCGACAAGAATCGAAGGCATTAGAATGAAGAAACATTAGCATTTATTATTAATTATTTATAAATATAGATAATATATTTATATAATTACCACCTTTAACCCGAGCTCGAAAAAAAAACTACGCATTTTTTATGCGGTTCATAGTTTATAAGTATTTGAAGTGTCTGTAATTTTTTATCGAATCCCGAAAACAAACAATGTTACCCTGATGGTAAGAAAAAAATTGATTAACCGAGGTTTATCTTTTCACTTTCATGTGGTTTATATAAAGGCATGCCAGTTACATATAGGGCGTTAAACAACGAGAGGAATTCTGTTCCAACTTCCCCTCCTAAATAATTCAGGTTTTGTATCGACGCGTATTTGTTCGAGTTATTTATCTCTAATTCTAACCATTTCCAAAACAGGCATTACTTGCTCACTTAGCTGCTCTTGTAGCCTCCGTTACCTTTTTTAGCAAACAGGTTGACTAAGAAATAGGCCAATGAACGACTTGTCCAATTGGAACTTACGTTGCGTCACGTGGAATATGACATCATCACTCGTCGGAGGACTATTCTTATGGGAATGTGTAAGTCTGCTGTACTGGCAGGTGGTGGTGGTACACTCGATCCACGAGATCTTGGACCTATCTCGTCTTCTTTGAAAGTTCGAGGAATATTCTCATCTGTGACGTTTGAGTGCGCGAATCTATTAAAATACGCGTGCGAGTGACCATGGAAACGTGACAGATCACCTAGAATATCTCAACAAGTCGTGCACCATCCTTGACCGCACGCCTGGAAAAGGGCTTTTCAGTACTGAGGTTGTTGACCAACGGATACCTAGTCTCGGTATGTTAGAGATATGTTAAAGATAAATGTGCTCCAAAAGAGTTGAAATTCCAGAAACACTTAAACTCTTTTATTAAACCTTAGTTAATTGGGCTCTTCAGATATATCTGTTTCTGTCTATTTGTGTTTCTTTTTTTAAATGTAAGAAATCGCAAACAATGTATAATTTAAAGCACTGGTAATATGTAGTTTGTTAATTTTTTAAATTCTAAATTCTGTAAAGTTTTAGGCTGATTTTTATCATAACAGCTGTTGGCACTGTCAAGGCTAAGAATCTCAAGCTACTTAAGAGCTAAACACTAAACATATGTGTGTTTTTACAACTAGTGCTAAGACAAGAATTAATTTTCATTGGGTTGACAAACTTAAAAGTTATAAAGTTTTCAATGAAAACTTCTAACATCCTGATCTATAATATTCTTAAACGTAAATATATATATCTGTAATTATAATATGAATATCAGTGATTGCAAGAATATTAAAAACTAAGAAATAAATATTGGCATTTTCAATGTAAATGTCACGTTATACAACACATGAGATAAACGGCCAGGTCAAGGACCACAAGACTTAAAATTAATCATCCCTAATTTAGAATTTAGAGGGATGACAACCAATCAGCAGCACTCGTAACTTATGCAGCTTTTCTCAACCAAATAGTTAGATGAACTGTCAGTTATACAATACGCCCACAGTTGATAATGCGGAATGTATTCAATGGCATATTGCAAGCTCGAAACCTTAAACCTTTTAATCCACAGCACGTCACACTAAGAACCAGACCACACCCTGCCCATACAAACGAAAGAACCATATTTATCAGTTTGAAATAAAAAATCTAACAACTTTTTTTTTGGTTTTTCATTTAACTTCATCTCTTGGGATCTAGTAGGTACTTACTGTCGTAATGAAATCACTGAACCAAATCCTGTAAATGAAGAAAAAAAACTTGTATTTGTGAGAGGTAAGTTATTTACATGTAAAAGTATGGACAATATTAATTTTAGCGCTTTCTTAATTTCCACTTTCATCTGCCCAGTGTTTTGTGATCACTGAGTCATTGTGGAAATCTTGAGATGCATAAACTTGCCTAAAATAACATCAGTTCTATACATAATATTTGTAAAATATCGTTGAAGGTGTAAGAAGATGTGAATGGTTTCACTGATTTCAGTGTGGGTGTAAAACGTTAACTTTGTTTTTGTTTTTCATTTGTTGAATTTCGCACAAAGCTACTCGAAAGCTACCAGCGTTAGCCGTCCCTAATTTTGAAATGATAGATTAGAGGGAAGACAGTCAGTTAACACCCCCTAGCGCTAACTCTTGAGTTACTCTTTACCAATGATTAGTGAGATTGGCCGTCCCATTATAACGCCCCCACGACTGCAAGGACGAGCATGTCCGTTGTCAAGATTCGAACCCGTTTTAAAATGTTCCTTTCCTTTCATCTATCTTATCCTTATTCCTCCATTTTTACGAAATGTGAAATCCTTAATTAGTTTATAAAATCAGTGTCGTGGACATGTTTCATTATTAATTATACAGAAGCCAAACTGTTGAAGTTACGTGCGCCTAACTGTAGTTTAAAATGTTGGAGCTGCGAAAGTAAAATTAATTGAACTTCGTAGATTCCAAACAGCTATGAAACCTAAACTATAGAGGGCGTTTGTACTTTTTCTGAAGAAAACACAGAATTGTGTTCGTAATATATTGGTAATAGTTGCTTCTTTCGAGCATTAGAAAAGAGGAAACCTTGTAGATCAAACCAACATAGTGAAGAGAGATCAATCACCGGATAAAATCCTTCATGCTCACTTATTATACCAACAGATGTTGTATTTGTAGTTTTAAAACTCGTAATTGTTATATATATATCTCACGCAAACTTAAGGAAAATAAATATAAACGTCTGATTCTGGGAAACTTTTGCGTCATTATTCAATGGTTCTCTTTACAGCTTTCTTCTTGAGCACCCAAAACCCTTAAACAAAATGGAACATTGGATTCTGAAGCCGTTAGATTTGTTCTTGTTGTATTATTTTTGTTCTTATTTCCACTATCAAAGTCGAGATGCATTCAGTTTTTGTTTTACTAAACGCCATCTGCTAAAAATGCCGTTTATGAGATTCAGAATTTTTTTATCTCTACGTATTTGAAAGAATTAACTGTAGAACTAGAAAGCTGTTAGAACAACAAAAATGTTGCCCTACTTTCTCACCATGCTACACGTACACTCGAGGTAAGTTGTTGCGACATCTAGTTCTAATGGACTACTTACGAATCTCTCTGAATATCCTGAAATTTTCTAGTCTAGACAATAATTTCCATGTTGTTGTTGCTTTATCAGAGAAGGTATATTAATATCAATCTTAGTTAGTTTCATCTTTCTTTCCGGTTAAAGTATTTTGGAAAATAGAAACAATTTAATATACTTGATAGGGAAACTTGAGCATTTCTCTAATTTTCTGAAACAATTTTAACTTCTATCGAGCAACTTAAAATGAATCTTATACCAACACGTTTCATTCTTTCAGCAAAGCTTCCCGTTAAAATGAATCTTATACCAACACGTTTCATTCTTTCAGCAAAGCTTCCCGTTAAAATGAATCTTATTCCAACACGTTTCATTCTTTCAGCAAAGATTCTCGTTAAAATGAATCTTATACCAACACGTTTCATTCTTTCAGCAAAGCTTCCCGTTAAAATGAATCTTATACCAACACGTTTCATTCTTTCAGCAAAGATTCTCGTTAAAATGAATCTTATACCAACACGTTTCATTCTTTCAGCAAAGCTTCCCGTTGGTGTAGGATTTCTTTTCAGTTGCCAGAGAGAGGATGAAGTTTTTTCATTTTACAAATAATTTTGTTCTGATAATTCAGAGAAGGAAAGCGTGTATTAGGTATATGAAGAAAATTACGTTTCGCCTTCAACAAAAATATTCATCATCATCATCATTCACAAATAAAAAATAAACAGGCCTATTAAACATATTAGTTCACAAGATATGATGCAACTTTTGAGGGATCATTTTATTTAATGTTCAAGAACACCTCAAACGTATTCTTAACATGTTGTCAGTAACTAGTCTACCAAATTAGAACAAAACTTTATTAAATATACAAACAAACTCTGGACGTTGCCATGTTAAAACTGGGGAACAATGTTGTTGTTTTTTAGATATTCTAACACGAAATTTCAGCATCACGGTATTATAATGTGTTTCATCAGATAACTTTACCCATCTGATAGAAAACGTACAGCGTCGTATTGAATGTTGCAACATATTTGGAAGAGTAAAAATATAACAAATTCTATTCACAAAAAGTTATTGCACAACTCTCTAGTTTAGAAGTGTTCTTCTGTATAATTTTATGTAAGAGCAGAATGAGCAAATACACTTAGCAGCCTAAAACTAATCAACACATTTTATTTGAAACATTTTAAAGTTTTGTGAATATGAAGCCAATTAATTTATTGTAACATTTCAACTTCTTAAAAATACAAATTGAAAAGTTTGATGAAAAGAAAACCTGTTAAGATCAAAGACCAACAAAGGCAACTATCAAAGTTAATTAAAATAAATTTTAAAAAAACAGAACTTTTTAAACAACAATTTCAGGTGAATGGAGTCAGCAGAAACAAGGGTATGCCCAGATGAAGGAAATTCATTTTATACATTACAAAACATGTAACAAGAGTAAAACAGAGATAGAAACACTAGTCAAAGTTCATCTCCTACATCATTTTGACATTACTCTGTCGTTTTGTCTTATTATGTTCAAACGTTTTGTCTGGTGGGACAGCGGTAAGATTGCGGATTTATAACGCTAAATTCAGGGTTTGATAGCCCAATGTGGCTTTGTTTTGAAACAAAAGTGCAAAATGTAGACCCCTCCAAAACTTGTGTTGCTTAGATATTTTGATTTATTATAAAGTACTGCGTGACAATGTATTTCTATTACCAACTGTTCGAACAATCAAAATTCTGTACTTGGCATTATAGTAAACAAGCTGATGTACCCGTCCTTTGTCATAATGTACTTGAAATTATTTTATATTTAAAGTGTTCGTTATGGTAAATTACTTTTCATATTAACTTTATTTGATTGTTCAAAAACTTTTTTGTACAGAACATCAACCTCTTTCGGAGAAAAATACAAACGTTTGCCATTTTTTCTGCTCACCCATTTGACCCGAAACCGAAAACATTTTTTCCATGTATTACAATGAGGTACTACCACTTGAGTACTAACTTTAATATTAACTTTTGGTAACTGATCTTTTTATTTCTTTCGTGAATTTTTTTTACTATGAACAAGTTTACAAAAAAAAGAAAAGAAAAATTACAAATACCCACCTTTTGTATCAGTTGAAAGACTTGGGCGGAGTTCTAGAAGCTCCCAGTTGCTCACCGGTAAGTTTAAGGGGCTTATAATGGTAAAATTCAGGATTCAATACTTGTGGTTGGCACGACAACAAATATCACATTTTGCAGATTTGTGCTTAAAAAAAAACGCTTCTAGAAAATTGTTTGTATATTTATTGTTGAAAGTGTAAGTTGTAACGATGCATACGTTGCTAAAATAACATTGATATATGTATATTAAAATTCAAATATTAAATTGAAAATAGATAAAAAATACCTTCACATAACCTATTAGTTTACTATGTTTAGCCAAACTTAATGATTTAGAAAGTAGAAGTCATATTTTCGAGAAATAACAATTTAATTAGTTAAGAAATGTTTCGTATTCTACCAAAATAACGTAAATTCCGAACAATAAGTGATTAACTTTACGACATTTTACCGCAAATATCTGTAATATTTTACAACGCATTTGGTTACAGTTAACAATATTAAGGATGTTTTCTGTTAAAAATCAGTTCGAAAATATGATATTCTTTATTTGGCATTATGGTAAGTGCTGGGGAAATTCCGAAATAATACCATTAAAAGTCAGATTACTGAACTAGAATCATAATCTATATGGAATTATCTTAGAGTGATCAAAACATGCTTAATATTTTTTACAGTCATCTTATTTGCACATGCAAAAATCTCTTTTATATAAGCAATAGCTATCCCTGGAACTGAAACTAACCATGATAGTTTATAACAGATCGTACTGCTACTGACACTAGTAGTTTATTAATTCATGGTAATATATTATAGAGAAAATTTTGACAATAACGGAGTACAGTGCGTTAGAAAATAACATCAGTTTATGATTATAAATAATTAGATTGTAATTATGCCTCGCATCAAGATAGAAGAAACTAAATATGATAATGAAGTTTCAAATTGTAATGCATCGTTCTGTGATTATATAGTATACTAAGCCTTAAGTATGACCTACACTGGTAACTAATAATGGAACTCTGACTTTAATAAGATCCGTAGCGATTATGTAGTTGTTATATATATATTTTATTATAATCTAAAAATGAAACATTTTTTCTTTACTGATAGTGTATACAGAATAGTTAAAACAACACCTATTAACGAGCAGGGGCGTGTTCATCGCGGTGGCGTGAAGAACAGATTTCCATTGGTGAGCTTTGCCCCATAGCATCTCCCGCTTGAGATAGTTGTTTAAGATTTTGAAATTCTTTACATTGTGACTTCCACTGAACTAAAGTGTTAATTTTGTAGCCCCAAACTAACCCCCCTCCGACAAAAAATTCCTTGTAACGCCATTGCTAACGAGGTGGCTAATTTTTAAACAATGTGTAGTAAGAAAATTAAGCCCAGTTTCTAAGGAAATTAGGGTGTGAACTGTAAACGCGGGCAAGACGCCTTATATTTGTGTAGGTGTATTACCTAGCCTAACCTGTCTGAAGCGCCCACAGAAAATACGACCTTGGCTTACATTCGGTGCTTAGTTCATGCCCGCCAGTACTCTAACCAGTTGTGTTAACCCTATCCATCAGATGATAACTGTTTGCAGCTGGGAATATTTTATAATATTTCAACTTCTCAATGTTTAAAGATCTCTTCTACACCGTACAAGTCTCGTGAGTATGTATAAAAAAGTTATGTAGGAAAACGTTCAATGTTTGAAAATCTTATATTTGTATTTTTTAATGCTCTTGAAATTAAAATTACGTCATAATGCTTTTTGTCACACGATATTTATTAGGTTTTTTTAGGTGATTCAGTGTGTTTAGTCATTCTTAAAGACAAATAAAAAAGTATGTTGGTTTCCACTAAGATCTTTGTTAGTCTGCTTGCTCTGACATATTACATGTGTCGACATTATTTGTTCTAGATTTTTCGTTTAATGTTCTTTAACCTTTTGAAATATTCGTAGTTTCTTCTTAGGTGCTCTGCATACGACTATGTAGTAATTTTTTTGTTTACAAGAACACTTGGCACAACAAGGTTTTGCAGTTTTATTTCGAACCGTAGGCCTAATTTCCCCCAACAACGCTAATGCTGAGACTCATTCCCGTTCTTTCCTAGCGGCAACATCACGAATAAGAAGTAGCCTAGTCACGTAGGTTATATAAAGAAGTACAGTAGTTAAACTAGTCCCCTCCATTAACCAATCTTTGATACAACTACAAATAAACCTGATTTATAAACATTTTAAAGATGCAGTTTTACTCATTAAACTGGTATTAAACATAGCTACATAAATTTACCATCATTGTTCCAAAGCACCACTACTGTAGTGTCATAGAATTATTGTTTCAGATGGCGCTCTTTTATCGACCCTGACAAACCATTTTTATTCAACCTGATATTCAACATCATATTCGCAATTTATTTTTTGGAATAAGAGATGTTTTTGTTTTGTTTTTCACATTTAGTTTATCTTGTAAAATGTTTCAATCAGCAATTACAGAAAATAAAAGTATCACTCTTCTCATTCATTCTTACAGTATAGTTATAAATATAATTATTGTCAAGAATTATTGCATTTAATAATGTTTTTGACGTTAATTGAAGACAAAAATAGAAGTTCTTTTCAGAAGACACAAATATATGTATATATGAAAAGAAATGAATAAAAATCCCATAACCCGAGCGATATAGTATAGTCTCTACTCTGTCTCTAGTACGTAGTACGTACGTACGTAACGTACGACGTACGTACGTACGGTTACGTTACGTTACGTTACGTTA
>NW_013669311.1:89978-96317 GCF_000517525.1 Limulus polyphemus
TAACGTAACGTAACGTAACGTACGTACGTACGTACGTACGTACGTACGTACGTACGTACGTACGTACGTACTACTACTACACAAAAAAAAAAAAAAAAAACGCTCGGGTTATGGGGTTTTTATTCATTTCTATCAAGACTTCTTGAACTATGTGTTTTTCTAACATCATGTGTATATATATGCTACTCAAAGATATATATATTCTACTCAAAGATACAAATTAATGTCTTATATAATAACTTTCAACATTCTTTTGAATTTATAACCAATTTCATCTTATCTATATGTGGTCTAATCATTAGTCCTGTTGCTTAAAATAAGTATGCTAGTAACTGGTATCGTAAGTTGTCTTTTACTCACACAGTGACCCTATATTTATATAGGATTTGATAAACAAAATAAAAAAAAGAATATTGATGCTACTAATTTATTCTTAGGAGTTATTTTTGGTATCGATAACTATCCACCTTCAGCCAGGGTGATTTGGTGACCCAGATAGGCCAGTAGAGTAGCCCAGGTTAACGAGCACATACTTCCCGGTTCTTCGTAAGTGTATTGGTGACCTAAATGTGTATACATTTCTTAAGGTGAATGCCCTAGTTAGGCCTACTAAAAGTTAACTTTGTAGTGACGTTGATGACTTTGAAATAAAATATTTATTTACCAAACTGCGCATGCACCGAACTCTCTGCGAAAACTAAACACTTGTTTCAAACACAAATTATAAAAAGCAATGAAAAACTTTGCATTCATCAGTCTCAATTTCATCATCTTTCTATTAACTTTTAAAAGTGCTAACTCAACGTAGCCCCATGATCATTAAAAAAATTGCCATCCTTATTGCAGTGAATCCCATAAATTATGCATTTTGCGTAGAAAATGAGTGAATTCACACAATATATTTAGTCAGTTCTTTACACTGGGTGTTCTAATAGGTAAAAAAATTATAGTTACCCAATAAGACGCAATATGGACTCTACCGGTACTGAATGGTATACATATACAGTCGGTAATCGAAGTGTTAACATAAAGCGAAAGCTATACATCATTGTTGATGAATATTTTATTCTGTTTTTGACTTTAAATCATCACTTTAAAAAACTTAACGTATAGTTAAGTAACATAATTATAACATCAACTCCGTTTTGCTTTGTTGCACATTTTGTTTATTAATAATCCCTATGAACCAGAGTACTGGAGATACTCGTCACAATTAGAGAATATTTACCCGCTTCGTTTTGTAGGGTATTGAACCAAATAAATTATTGATTTCAGTATTGTTTATTGTACTGAACATTTGTCGACAAAGAGATATGTTTAAAATTTAATGTCTTCAACTCTTCACAGACACGTATTTTCGTTTGTTTGTAATTAAGCACAAAACTACACAATGGGCTATCTGTGCTCTGCCCACCACAGGTATCGAAACCCGGATTCTAGCGTTGTAAGTCCGCAGACATACCGCTGTGCCACTGGGGATCCGTATTTTCGTACCTCTTTACATACGCTTAACTAAGACAATGAAAGGTGTTTTTTTGTATGTAACAAACGCTGTGTTATTATAATGTTCCCTGTTTGTAATCGTCACTTTTACAGTCCAACATTAAATAATTCGCTCAGAATCAAGATGGAGACTGCATATTTTTGGAAAAAATAACTACTGTAAAAAACGCGATTTAACAAAATTTGGTTTCTGATAGAATATTGTATTTATAAAGAGATAATATTTACTATTTCATCTATAAAAATGGAAGCTGCACAATCTTTTAAAAAAAAAGCGTTTGAAATAAAAGCAAATACCTTTGACCTTGCCGTGGTATTTTTTTTTCACGATAGATATACATAGTAATTCGAAATTAAAGGTTCTTTTTCTGCTGTGAATTCTAAGTCTTTCAGCTGACATTTGATGCGAAAGAAACAGGTACCAAAAGCGACTAATTTTTAATGTGTTTATGATTTGGGGATGTTTTATTATTATTTAGTAGTTTTTCTCTGTGAAGTAAAAAATCCAGCCTGAAATAAAAACACGAAAACAGAATCACGGGATAATCGTATCGAGTTGTTTATCATAGTACGGCTATGAATGTTCCCTATACTAATTACAGTGTGATATTGGATAACATCGATTTGTCGTTTGATGCAGGTTAAGCCAATGAAGCTGAATACATAGTTTACAGTGAACAACAAATTATCAAGAGTGAGGGTAACCAGAGAGCCAGATGTGAAACAGGTAATATTCTATATCAATGGATTTATGAGCAGAGTGCTAAATGTAAAACAGTTCATGATAAGAAACCAGGCAATATTCTGTATCAACGGATTTATAACAAGAAAGCCAAGTGTGAAGCAGTGAATATTCTATATCAACAGATTTATAAGCGGAGTGCGAAATGTGAAACAGTTCATAATAAGAAACTAGGCAATATTCTGTATCAACGGATTTATAACAAGAAAGCCAAGTGTGAAAGCAATGAATATTCTATATCAACAGATTTATAAGCGGAGTGCGAAATGTGAAACAGTTCATAATAATAAACCTGGCAATATTCTGTGTCAACGGATTTATAACAAGAAAGCCAAGTGTGAACCAGGCAATATTCTGTGCCAATAGATTTATAGCTAAACGTTCATAATATGAAACCTGGCAATTTCTATGCCAACGAATTTATAACCAGAGTGATAAATGTGAAGCAATTCGTAATGAGAAACGAATCAATATAATTTGTCAACGGATTTATAACCAGAAAGCCAAATGTAAAACAGTTCATAATAAGAAACCAGCAATATTCTATGTCAACGGATAACTTGAAAGTCAAATGTGAAGCAGTTCGTAATACGAAACGAATCATTTAACTTTTGCAAGTTACACGTCATCGATCAGATTACAGTGTGCAACTTCTGAATGACAGTTTCACAGATAAAAAGCTACATATGTGTATACTGGTATAGATAAAAAGCACTACACTTTGTGCGTCGAGTTGGAACAGGTGTACACTGTATTCATGCACCAATAACTTCAACTGTTGTTTTGAAACTGGGCCGCTTATACAATTATCTTTGTTGTCTTTACATTTCTTCCTGAAAGAATTTGTTAAAAGAAAATAAATCAAATAGAAATAATAGAACTCAAACCTGGATGTTTTCCAGTATTTCTTGTACAGTTATTGTAATCATAGCTAATCTCTTCTTATATTATCTACGAGAAAAGACAATGCTTTAGATTTAATTCATTTAGCAGTCGCCACGTATTTCATATAAATCCATAAAGAAGTGATAAAACTTCAATTTCTTTAAAAGTGTTTCATCTTGTCTTGTTTTCTTTGAAGTTAAGTTTGTGGAAATAGAAACAATTTAGAAATCAAATTATACTAAAGTTTGTGGAAACATTTCTGTTTTCTGTTATAAACAATTACTTAACTGTTTTAATTATTTCTCTTTTGCAAACGACAGTTAAATTTAATGAATTCCATAATTTGTGAACTATTTAAAAGTGTGTGACTCAACCACCTGCATTCAAACAATATTTTATTATATTTTTAGGCCTAATAGCTATAGTTGTGTTGGTTTTCTTGTGCTAACCAATAACTTTAACTGTTTTCAGAATTACCCTATTGTAGTCTCCTGTTGTAAATAAGGAACTTTGGAGAGAACACAGCTGCTGAAGTTTCACGATGTAAAATTGGTAAGATATCTCAAAAGTTCAGCACAAACCACCAGGGCAATAATGTTGTAATTTCTTTTCTCCGAAATCTTTATGCCAAAAATGTGTTTTGTAGCTATCAGTCTTCGTAACATGGAGACAATACTGTTATCTAGTTAATTTTACAGACTTTTTTTCGCTTTATATTCTAATTTTTGATTATTCCCATTCCGTCGATATTCCAAATAAAAACCAATGTTTATTAAGTAATATTCATAAGTGTGCGAAGATAATTTGTTCGATATTCATATTTTAATAATGTGACTTCAAAAAATTCGCCTACATTGGGTTGTTCGAACATGTCTTGTTTTTTTGGTCTTTACTAACTTTTAAACCTAAATCTTTGAAACGCAATCAAATAAAAATTGGTTTGGTCGAACATGTCTTGTTTTTTGATCTTTACTAACTTTTAAACCTAAATCTTTGAAACGCAATCAAATAAAAAAAATCTGAACGAATGACGCAAAATGTAATTATAATTTTTATACAGTTACTTTCAATAGTTTGTTGTGTATCTAAGAATCTCTAACTCCAGTGAAATTTTGTGTAATGGGATTAATTGCATGTTTTATATATATATTATTTATAACCATAAAGCAAAATGTGAAGCATTTTATATTTTCTTCGACCTGCCAAGAGTAAGTTTTCTTTCTTCACATGAAAATAACTTTTTCTATCAATTTCCATATCTTCTTCAGTCTTTATATTTCATTTTTCTGAGATGGGAAAATATTTCAGAGACCTCAGAGATTGAAAACGCTTTTCATAGCGATATTGAGTTTCTAAACACATTAGTTCAGCAGATATTAGTGACATACAAGATTTTTGCTTAGTTTTGACAGAACGCTGTATTATCCATTAGGGTTCATTTTGACATTACCCACTGTGTTCCAATCCCTGTAAATATTGTTTAAAATCTTAATGTGGAAGCTTTTTTGGCAAGATATACTACGTGTGTGAATTTGTTCGAGAAAACTTGGGAGTTTAAAAATTTGGAATCCTCTGTTTCCATAATATAATATTTTGATGTTAGGATGATATTTTTTCAAAAACCTTAATGATAATGTAACTCAACTCAAACATCTCTCTGAATGAAGTTGCAAAGTGTTTTAAACCACTCTAAAATATCTTAGATTTAATATCGATATCTTTCAATATTTTTACCGTTATTTTGAAAAGCGCTTTATATTATCCTTTAGGGTTAAGTTTAACTAGTTCACTATTTTGTTCCAACATTAAGAAACATTCTCTAAAGATTTAATGCTAGAAATCAGATTTGATTTTAGAAAAATAAAATAAGTAAAGATTTGGTTACAATATGTTTGGCATGATTATATGTGAAAAATCTCGAACTGAAAAAGAAGCTATAGTGTTTGTCCTAGCTTATGTTGATTCATGCATTTAAATTTCTGTTTATTGTTTTGAAATAAAGTAATTTGTTTTTTATTTTTTAGATTTTGATTACACTTGGACATACCACAAAAATGATGAATTTTGTACTACTGCTGCTACTGGTCTCTGTAAGTGGAGTTGTTTTTAATTTCATTTATATAAATAATACACATTTTGATTGGACAATTTTTACCTCTTGTCTCTCATCTCTGATCAGCTAAATCCTCTGGACGGCCAAACCTCAGAGATATTATTGGGTATAGTGCCGAAAATATCAGTGACAACGAGAGTACACAACTTATTAAACAATACATTCTAGTCATTATAAATAATATACTTTGAACATTAGACTTAATTAGCTATGCTCTTTAGTAAGTAGATATTTTCAGTTCTGATCTAAGTATTAATTCGCATTAAAAGTGAAGTTTTCAAATAACATAGAAACAATGTAAAAGAAATGAAATATTAAGTTGGTAGGTTTCTTAAACAACAGTGTCGGATAAAGAAGTTTTACACAAACCTGTAAATATGTTTAAAATAAAGTCCAGCCAAGGCTCTCGGTATAATTAGTTCTAGTCGGTCTTTTTGTTGTTGTTCTCATTTTCTCACTCTTCGGAACCTAGCAAGCTTTCGTTGGCTCACTCTGGTGGTATTCAAGAAAGTGTGAAAGGTCAAATTTTGCCCGTCACACTACGACGAGCTTTAGTGTGACTACTTTGGATTTAGAAGTCAATGTACCAGGGTTTAACCCCCGTCTCACCTTCAATTTTTTTAAGCTAAGAACAATTTTTTCTTTGTTACCATCATGACTTTAGTAAAAACAATTATTTAAAAAAAGAACTTACATTTGTAAACTAAAATTATCGAACTAAATATGTTTAATGATCGGCAATAATTCAAATGATTTTAAACTGACCGTGAAAAAATATTTTATTGAAATATTTATTATGATGATAAGCATTAATAATATTTTATTGAAATATTTATTATGATGATAAACATTAACAATATTCTATTGAAATATTTATTATGATGATAAACATTAATAATATTTTATTGAAATATTTATTATGATGATAATCATTAATAATATTTTATTGAAATATTTATTATGATGATAATTATTAATAATATTTTATTGAAATATTTATTATGATGATAATCATTAATAATATTTTATTGAAATATTTATTATGATGATAATTATTAATAATATTTTATTGAAATATTTATTATGATGATAAACA
>NW_013669311.1:96428-111899 GCF_000517525.1 Limulus polyphemus
ATGTATAATTATTAATAATATTTATTGTAATATTTATTATGATGATAAACATTAATAATATTGCATAACTTTTAACAAATGCCACTTTTTTCGTACAAATTCTCATTACTCTCTTGAGCATTTCGTCCTTGTAATCAAGGTTTAATTTTAAAATAAACTTTTTCAGCTGTAATTTACACTTCTTTCAGTAAGCACTTGCATAAAATAAAAAACTTTATATATACATATTTATGTTTACTCAGAACTAAAACTTTATCTTAAAATTTCACTATTTTTTTACTTCGTTAGTTGACCCCTTCTCCCCTGCGTGGGCAGGAGCCGCAACGAGATGACACCCACGTGGAGAGCGTGGTTCGTTCAGCAGTGGCGGACGAGTTTAGCAGCGAGATCCTTACCAACAAGACACGAGGTGGAGTTGACTAGTTTAGTCTCACAACCTGTATTTTGATCTTTCTATTAGATTGACTTTTCGGTGCCGGTTACAAAATCTCTTAGACGCCTTTCTTATAAAAAGTCTGTAAATTAACTACACATACAACAAGCGTCAAATTCTTGCTTTCTGTTTAGTTATTTATATATATATATATATATATTTATCAATATTAATACTCAAATATGTAATGATCGTATAAGAAACCAGTTGCATATAAAACCATTATATATTCTATTACTTTTGAAAATACGATTACTTTTTACCATTGTATTAAGTTAAAGTGTTTAAAAGCAAAAATTATAAGTATATTATTTTAATTTTACGATCATCACTCCTGAAAATTATCTGCATTACACCAATAAATTAAAAGGCCAAAACATTAGCATTGTCTGAATGCAACTTGTAAACTTAATACGTCTTTAATTACTTGTTCATGTCACTTGGTCTGTTATAAGAATCACCAGACGTTTCAGCGCATTTTACAACTTCTAACCGCCCTAGAAAGGCAATACCTTCATTTTCACCTTCAGATTTTATTTGTTGGTTAGTTGTTTACAATGACTATCGTTTATGAATAATTGTGCGCCTGTTGGTGGCGGGTGGATATTTTGGATGGATACAGATTGTCTGAGTTGCTCATATATTGGAAACTGAATTAACATAGACTAGTGCTATCGGATATCGATATATCCAGTACAATAGTGGGCATGCTACCAGACAAGCGTCTTTTACACTAGCAGCTTTGGCAAGTGCCTAGAATGTTACGTTATCACCGGTATCTATACAACATGACCTTTGGAATAGCCAGTCTACTGTTCATGAAGTCAATATGGACTTCAAGGATAGTGACTAAACAGTCAGAAACATGCTCCATCAGTCCAACTTTGTATCCGCATTTGTCCCCACTGTTTGTTTGAACGTTTGTCAATATGACCCGAATTGGTAGTGACGGCATTACGCAATTGTACCCTTCACTGCTATGCCAAGGTTTCATATTTCGACCAATCATTATGTAGTTCGTGTTTGGAGAACCAGGTATAAACGAGAGGCCTGTTTAATAGGGCTGTTTTGGTAATGGTGCAGCTATAGTACCAAAATGAATGAACGTACAGATCTAACCGTTCTCTGGAGTGACAGATATCTTCCTTAAGATCATATTGATGTAGTGCTGGACCCAATTGTGTGACTTGTTTGTGGGTGCAACTGGACCAGACTTTGTCTGTTTTGGATAATGCCCAGAGTCATACAACTAGGCTAGTAATGGACTGTATTGAACATAAACCATACAGATCATAGAATGGCTTACAAAAAAAGGTGTGTTCTAAGTTATATAGAAAACTTATTGGAACTCCTTAGACACCGTGTACGTCAAATTCTTAACTAACCACACGACGTCAAAGAACTTGGCTTTGCACTGACTGACCAGAGAGACAGATTCCCTCATAATGCCGCCCGCCTACTGATCAGAAGTACACCCCACAGATGTATAGGCTGTATTAAAGCTTGGAGGCCTGTACTCGTCACTGAAGATTATTTTAGCCAAGTATGACGATCTAAGCGCAATTGGTTCTGTCAGACCTTAACACTGTTTAATTTGAATTTGAGGGTACTCGTGAGATTGATTCGATAATTGTACCCAATACTCTAACTTCAATGTTGTTTTTCATTTGGTTTCAGAGCAATTTGAATATTGATTCAGACACTTTTTATGTAGAAAAACTACATACAAAAATTAAGTTGAAAATTTGCATATTCTTCTTTTTTTTTTAGCTTATCTGTCTTGTGAATCAGGAGAAATGATTGTCAAGATCAACTTTACTAAGCCATTTCGTGGAGTAACTTACACAGATTACGACAGAACAAGTCCATGCAAGTTCTTCGGAGACGGAAGTACTTACTACGAGCTGAGAATACCTTTAAAAGGGTGTGGAACAAGGCAGGTATGACGTCACACATTATTATTTTATTCATATTATAAGCGTACTACCCTTTTTCACTAAAATCCCCCTTGTGTGTGTGTGAGTGTTAGATGTCAACTTATATATACCATATTGATAATTCACAGTTAAGTTGGACTTAATCAAGTTCAAAACAAAGATATAAATGCAAATTGCCTCTTGTTTGTTTGTTTGTAATCAAGTACAAAGCTACACAATGGACTATCTGTGCTCTGCCCACCACGTGTATCGAAACCCGGTTTCTAGCGTTGTAAGTCCGCAGACATACCACTGTGCCACTGGGGGGCAGGGAAAGTGGTTTCAAGCTACCAATTCAGTTTTTGATGGTGGAGCTGTTACACTTTGAACACCTTTAAAACAAATAATATGATGGGTGGAACAGAGTAAATAAAGTAACTATGTGGTGTCTATTTTTATTGCTGAGCACATATAAACCACAGGCTGTTTTATAAACATTTTTCTAAATTATTTATGCACGAAATTGCTTGTGGCTCCATGATTTGCTTAGTCACAGGTTTCGTAATAATATGTGAGTCACACAAAAAATTCAAAGAATACCGTCAGTATTACAATTAATCCACTGACGTTTTCTACATTTGATATGGAAATGGGTGATTTCACCCAGATATGTTGGTCAGTTTTTTTATATAGTTGTTGTAGCATGCAAAAAATGTAAGATTTATCAATATGATGCAATATGTAGATTTTACTTGTAGAGGGCGCTGTGAAAAGAAGTCGATGATTTGAGGGTTAATTAGCTTGGTATCGTTTAAAGTCGTCTTCACTTTGCTACAATAGACTATTGCGTGAAACGTTAAAGGTGCATTTGTGTGGTAACATTAAAGACCAATATTACAGACTTTTTGCTTGGCCCAATTACACAACTTCTAAAGTGGCTACAAAATCCAGTCTTAGGAAACATAATCGGCATAATAACATTTAAGGCCATACTGGAACTTACTAGACAGAAGATTTTTATGATCAATTTGATCCCAACTCAGCGTTACACAACTTTAATTGGTGTGATAATTCTTTAGGCCATACTCAAACGTATTAGACAGAAGAGGTTGTGATATAATTTGATCCCAACCTAGCCTAACCCTACTTTAATTGGCGTTATATCATTTAAGGTCTAAGTCAGACCTATTATAGTTAAACAGGTGTGCTGAAATTTAAAGGTCAGTTCAGTTTGAATTATGTTAAATTTATATAATAAACTTTAAGGTCCCGAGACTTAACACATGTGACAGATTCGAAGAAACATTTCAATAGTCTGGATATTTTTGCTGGTTCGCTACTTATAAACTCAGTCTTATTAGATAACATTGTATCATTTCATTCTTACTACACTTAAACTTGTCAAAGTCTAAGGACAAACACATCCTTATTATGCTTTAAGTAGTGTGATAGTATTTAATGTCCATCTTAATCATTCTACACTTAAACTTGTCAAAGTCTAAGGACAAACACATTCTTATTATGCTTTAAGTAGTGTGATAGTATTTAATGTCCATCTTAATCATTCTACACTTAAACTTGTCAAAAGTGTAAGGACAAACACATCATTATTATGCTTTAAGTAGTGCGATAGTAGTTAATGTCCATCTTAATCATTCTACACTTAAACTTGTCAAAAGTGTAAGGACAAACACATTCTTATTATGCTTTAAGTAGTGCGATAGTATTTAATGTCCATCTTAATCATTCTACAATTAAACTTGTCAAAAGTGTAAGGACAAACACATTCTTATTATGCTTTAAGTAGCGTAATAGTATTTAATGTCCATCTCAATCATTCTACATTTAAAATTCTGTGATGAAACATAGGAAGCAAATAATTTTACCAGGATTAAAGTGTGGTCTTACTTGGCTTAGTCTAGTTTGGTATCACTTAGATAACAGATTAAATGGAACCGTATGATACGTTTTTGAGGTCAGTTTCAGCCTTTCTGAACTTTGGCAGGAAGGATATCAATTAAGGATCAATTTCTCTTTTACTAGATTCAAACGTCATTTGAATTTCAATTCAGACTGACTAGGTGAAACTGGAATGACTACATGAAAGAACATAATATAAAGGTTATGAAACTAAACTGGCATAATAAGATCAAAGGTCTAAATCTAGTCCTATATATTAGATCTAAGGTAATATACTGAGATATAAGGCTCATCTCAGTAATATATGTTAAAGTTCTATATTAAGCTCAACCTTATATTTAAAACCATTCTAAAAATTAAGGTCACATATATTTAGCCCTTCTCATCTTTAAATTGAGTTATAATATTGGAGGCCTACTTAATCCATATTAGAAATAAACTAATTCCAGCTTTTGTACAGTTAAATCTGCATCGTTACTTTCACAACTGATCCTGCATTACATGTACTTGAAATGACAACATTTATGACCAAGCTCTGTTTCTTATTTTTAGGCTCAAACTGGTACGATAACATCAAAGACACAATTTACACTTACTAGATTAAGGCAGGGATGACCAAATTTACACCACCACTCAGCCTTATCAGACTTTTAACTATGGTACTCAAATTTCCATCTCTATCTATTCTTACTCAACATGAAACAGGTATGATAGAATGTAGCTTTACTGTATATAACTAGGTTTAAAACTTAATATCAAATTCATCCTTCCTAGGCTTTAAATGCTATGATTTAATTCAAAATATCCCCCTCTCCCTCGGTGACTCAGGGGTAAGTCTGCAGGCTTACCACGTTAAAACTCGAGTTTCGATACCCTTGGTGGGCATTACACTTACAGCTCAGTGTGTCGCTTTGTAATTAACAACAACTAAGTCTTACTAAGCATGAAATGTTATGATAAAAGCTAAAACTTATCTAGTGCAGACTCGAAACACCTATAGCAAACTTTCAAGCCCAACTCAAGCTTATCGTACATTAAATGTATAATAAAATTTAATATTCAAATCAATCTTATACCAACTTAAAAAATAAAGATCTACTAAATCTAGGCTGCTTGAGTAACGTAGAATTCAGTTCGTTATACTAGACTTTAAATGGTATGATGTTTTAGGACCAAAACAGTTGTACTGAATCTAAACTGCTTTAATAAGATGTAGATGTCAACTTGTAAATCCAAGACTTTGATTGGTGTAAATAACATCTGAAGCCCAAAGCAAATGTAATGGATTTCAACTATTTGATAGGATTTAGAACTGGGCTTGTCATTACAAGATTTTGATTGGTATAACAACATTTGAAATCCATCTCATTGTTACTAAACTATAATTTATATGATATTTTTTATAACCTAGTTCCAATTTTAGCGTGATATCACAATTACATCTCATTCAGTTTTAACTGAACTTATAATGTTTAAATCACGGAATGTCTTTAGTGGTCTTAAATCAGTTAATATAACACGCAGTTCAGTGTCTATTTGTTGATTTGATAATGATTAAATCATATCTTTCTAGGTTAATATTCTTATGGTTATGTTTATTTCATGAAAACACAAATATCACGTTGCTTTACTCTAATTATAATGTCATCATGACATCTAAAACCCCAGTTAGTACAGTATTATAACATTGCCATCACCATCTTAATAAGGAAACAAGTAAATAAAATTAAGAATTTTTTTACTTATTTCTAAATAATATTGTTATTACTTGATTCACATGGCGCGTGAAAACGAATTTTTATGCAATAGATAAATAAACTCGATGCCTGTGTGTGTGTAATATCGGACGGATATTTCCTATTAGACGCCCAATAACTGGAGATAAAAGGCCTACAATAACATTCTATGAATGCCGTTAACTTAATCTTGCAACCTTCAAAATAATATATTTCGTAAAACTGTCTGATATTCTTCAACTCTATGAGACTTGGTAACTTAATTTTGAAATAAAAATCAAATAATTTGCTCTAGGACAGCGACTACGCCCATTACTAGTTGAGCAACAGTGTGTTAAACGTTTTAGTTATTTAGTACTGAAACAGGTGAGTTTCTTTGCTTTTAAACACGTGGTATGTTTTCTAGGAGGCTCCTCGTGTCTTCATCAATAACATCATCGTTCGTTTCCATCGATCGCTCGAGCTGGAAGAGGATGAAATAAAGACGATTATATGTCGTTACCCCCCACCGGTAGCCCCTTTGCCTGGAGCTGTTGTTCCTCCTCCGTAAGTACACCTATTTATTTCTACCGAGAAATAGCATTTCCATGTGTCTGAAATGGTGACCTTCTAAATATTTAGCTAAACATTCTTTGCCTTACACCTGTACAATGAAAATATCCTAATAAAAACCTTTATTTACCGCTTTAAACAAAATGTTATATATTTTTTTATTTGACAGTTAATTACTACCAGTAGATTCAGGTCTTCTTTTAGTCAGGTGGTTAGAGCGCTCTACTCGCAATGTGAGGATCGCGGGTTCGAATCCCCGTCATACCAATCATGCTGGAAATTTCGGTCACTACCACTATTCGTTGGTAAAAGTGTAGCCCAAAAGTTGGCGGTGGGTGGTAATGATTATCTGCCTTAAACAGCTAAATTAAGGACAGATAGTCCTTGTGTAGCTTTGCGCGAAATTCAAACCAACCACTTCCTTTACACGTATGAGTCTTGTAAGGCACAGCACAATATTCAATGGTATATAATAATGGTAACATTATGTTTATCATCTTCATAAGTATAATATGCCCATCATTTTTTTCGGGCTTAATTATCAAACACTTTTTTTAATTGCATTACTTTAAATTATGCAAACAAAGTTTAATTTCCTTCGTAATTTGCTTCTCTAGTTCGCAAGGGTTTCCATTGAACAAATCGTAAAGAGCAACGCTAAAACCAAAACCAAGACTCTCAGTTGGGCTTACAATCCTAAAAAATCCCGGGCTCAATTCTACGCGATGGACAGAAAGCAAATAACCCATTGTGTATCTTATTCCTTGAAAAAAAATAAAATAAAGAAATGAAGCGTAATATGTTGCCCCCTCCTAGTGGCTCAGGAATAAGTCGAGGGTTTATATCGCTAAAAATCGGATTTCGATACATTCGATGGGCACAACACAGATAGCCCATTGTGTAGATTTATTCATAACAACAAAGAAACAAATCCTTTATCGATGGGCACAGCACAGATAGCCCATTGTGTGGATTTCTTCATAACAACAAAGAAACAAATCCTTTAGCGATGGGCACAGCACAGATAGCTCATTGTGTAGATTTATCCATAACAACAAAGAAACAAAATCTTTATCATTAGCATTATCAGAACTTGCATCACACACAAAGTAATAAGCTTCTTGGAAGTTTTGCAGATGGGTATTAATGTTAGCTATTTCTATATATGTAACTCTGTATTTTGGTTTGTACAACCATCATTTGTTCTCTATATTTTTAGAAAAAGGAACCTTTAAACAAAACCTTTATTTTTGCGGTGGTCCACAGGAAGTCTTGTTAATGTGAAACTAATTTAGGCAAACATTCAGTAAGCTTCATATATATATATATATATATGTACTTATTAAATTTTAAGGCTTTGCATTGCTTAGCAATTGTTATGAAATAATATAGTATTTTGATTCGGGAAAATCATTTCATGTTTTGTTTTGTTTTTCTATCACGTTTATCAAGCAGAAATTACAGTGAAAGTTGTGTTTTAATTATAGGTTAGAAGCAGCACCGATCGTTCCCGCCGCTGTTTCTCCAAAACTTTCTGAAATTGAATTACTGTTAATCATCTGTGCATTATTATTCTTGACACTTTTGCTTCTGGGTATTGGCATCGCCTACTACTGTTTAAAGAAGAGAAATATCAAAGTGGTGCGCCGGAAGAAGGCCATGTCTTCTGCTCCAGGCAGTGTAATTACTAGGCTAAGTGGCGCCACCTCTATGCCCGTTATCGAACCAATGACAATACCACGAGTGCCAGGTTTATCTCCATCTGGGTCGGAGGCTGCCTTGCTGCCATCAGTGTCATCTCATCATGGATCAGGTGAGGCAAGCGAAACCATTCCCTCAGACTACCCCAGTGAATCACCTTCTCCTCCCAATTCAGTAGAAGATGGCGATGTGCAGAGAAGTGTGTTAATTAGTGACAGCTCTACCTTTCGGAAAGAAGGCTACGATATGCAAAACATGGCTTTTATTCCGGATGATGTCAGTGAAAGATCGGGATATCCTGAGGACACAGAGAGAGCTCAGAGTGTTTCCTCTGTCCCCATTCCAACAGCAATTAAATCCGAGCCAAAGATTGTGGCACGTAGAGAACCTAAACCACGAATAGCTAAACAACAGTTGCTAACCACCATCAATGAACGAGAAGATTATCTACATACAGACATGTGGGGTGAAAAATATGCCAGAATGACCATGACACAAGAAGAACTTGAATCCCCTGCACCAAAACACGTAGTTGACGCTCCTGTATACACAAAAACGAGACAAAAACCTCCGTCTCTGTCGTCATATGCCCCTTCTTTATATGGTAGTATTCCCGACAATGACAATAGATCACACACTGAGATGATAGAATCAGTGTCAGTGCGCAGACCGCCATCTGTGTCCTCTTATGCCCCATCCCTTTATGGTAGTATTCCTGACAATGATAATAGATCTCATTCTGAAATCGAAACTGAGGCTCCTGTCAAGCCATATGTTCGTAAGCCTAAAACTAGTGTGGCGACCATATCGGATTATTATCTTGACACCCAAAGAGTCACTGACATTCAGGAAGATACTACTCGAACCCGACAGTCAATAATTCCAGGTCTGGAACCAGACACAGAAACACGTTCTGTGTCCGAAATTATTGAACCATCTGAAGTTAAGGCTCTGGTACCTGCTCCTCATACTCCAAAAATCACTGTCCAAAATATTGATGACGTTTACCTTACTACTCTTACCGAAACCCATGCAACAGAGCACGTCACTAGACACAAGAAAGATACAATGGAACAACACGCAAAATCACCTTCGACTTGGGATGTAACCATACGTCATTATCAACCTCCATTTCCAGAAGAGCCAGGCCCATATAAGCCACTGGATACTTTCTCTGAAATTAGCGAGAACCCCAGGGATAGTGAGAGAATACTTACAGAACCACCTGTTCAAGTGCATTCAAAACCACCTTCTGAGCCTACAGAAGGATATAGAAAACCTCCAAACTGGGATATAATATTTCGAGTACTTCATCCTCCACCAACAGAGGACGTCCAAGAACTAACAGAAGAAGATAAAGAAAAGTGGAAGGCTGTGGTCAGCTCAGATACTACATTCCGTTCCCTTATTCAGGAGGCCACCACGACTGAAGAGTTTGTGCGGATTAGTCGTGACGAGCGTTATGAAATGATGTACACCCCAAGAAAGTGGCAAGTAATTATCCGAATTCTAACAGCTCCTGAGTATCTTAACCCTCCTGCTCATCACGAGCCTCCACCGGATGTGAGACCACCACGATACAGAAAGAGGAGTGACAATGAGCCACGAAGTCGCAAAAGCTCCGTTCCACCAGTTCAAGGTTTTATGGGAGATCCATCCCGTCCAGGAAGGTATTCTCCAGAAAGTGTTCGTTCAAGACGTACATCTCGATCAGCATCGGTCAAGGACTTAGACGTTCGTTCCATGACTGAGATGGACGTAGACTTCGCTCATGCTGACAGAGAATCGCTATGGAGTGTTGACACTGGTTATACTTATAGAACATCGCATAGTATCGGTGAAAGGTCGACCTCTGAATTCCTTGAAGACGTGCCAACTGTGCCAAGCCGCCAAACCTCCAGGCAACATCCAATATTGGAACGTTCCACATCTGAGTTTATTCATTCTCCTGAATACATCCAGAGAGAGAACGATTTCTACAGTACTGACGTAGTCAACTCGTATCACCAGCCATCACTAAGTGGAATGTATTTTGATGGCGAAGAAAGAAATCATGTAAGACTCTCCAATCGACCAGTTCTAGACAGGTCTGGTGCTGAGATTATAATTAATTCACCAATCATGAGAGCCTTGAACAGTGTTGCTACCAATGAAGAGCAAGAATTCATAAGTCATGCAGAAACGTCTACTTACACAAAAAAAACTGTAACGTGACTTTACTCATGAAAGCAAGCGTTTTTGAAAAGTCACAGCTAAGAATAAAACTAACATAATCTACCTTCTTGATAACACTCGTATTGTCTTGTAAAACGTTATCAGTGACTTATTAGAAACACCTCAAGCCAATATGAGTTTTATCAAAAGTTCAAGCCTAGTATACTGAAATAAACCTTAGAACTTTAATCATATTCTTTGGCGGGACAACGTTTTTTGGGATAGCAATTCTATCTGGTAATGGAATTTTCAAGGTGTCTTCATACTTAGACGTTCCGTGTTCGATTTCTCGCACTGAAAAAATAGCGTTTAGTGTGTACTTGTACAACATATTGTTAAAACTCACTAGTTAATTCTTCCTCTGCGATGAAAAGGTGCTAATAAAATAAATACATTTTAACAATGAGTTTATTATAAAATTATTTACTGTTTATTAACGGGATAATACCTATAGAAAAAAAAAACTGGGTTCGGACGGGATTAGAACCCTTGACTCTACATAGTTATAAGCTCGAATACTGCCCAGTGTCGGTTTTAAACTTTTTGAAAAAAATCTTACTTCACAGCACAGTGTGACAACTTTTAATTATTATTTTTTTCACCGTTATTCAATTTGGGTCTCGTTTTTCTATATGGACAATATATATTTACTACCTTAATCATTGGAAAGTGATGTCCACGTGGGAAAACTTTTCAGGTGTATTGTGAGAAAATATGAAGCGATTGGATAAGGAGGTAAATATTGATTTTCATCCTGGATCCAAACCTATATCATCCTGGTAAAACTTAACACAGCTTATATGAAAATATAATAATAATATTTGTGTGTATATATGTGTGTAATGTACCTAACGGCTGTCTTGAGGGAAATAACTTAATGTAATAAAGATTAAATAATAAATAATTTCTATGTCATGTTTGTTTTTGATAATATATTTCATACATAGATGGTCATCTCAAATAAGTATACAAGTTATGGTGCTAATATAACTTGTGAATGTTTATTTTATGATGTATAGACTACATGCTTAAAGTCTCATTTTAGAAATAACTGTCACCTCAACCCCCCAAGCAGGATCGAAGAAAGGGGTTGTCTGAAGTTATCATGTCATTAGTCCCAAAATGACTGGTAGATGATATGTTTCAGTGCTTACAATCATAATTATCTAAGGTTCTTTGAAAACATTTTGTGTCTAATGAATAAGGTATTCTAAGCCTCAGATGAGCAGTCCGCGCGTGGCCGAGCGGTTAGAGTGCATGGCTGTTCGTATGAAAAAAAGATCAGGGTTAGACACGTGATGTGGTTGAACACGCTTCGCACCTTCACTTATAGGTACATTATATAAGAGACAAGTACTTTCTTTTTACGGTTCAAAGGTTCAGACATATTCCTTGTGGTGGCAGGTGCTGTTGACTAGCTGTCTTACCAAAGGTCAGGAGTTCCAAATTGGGGAAAGCTACACTTGAACGCTAGGCCTTGCTGTCATACATATCACATTAGGTGCCGTTCCATTGATAAATCCTCTTCTCTCGTTGGATACGCAACAAAGAGCAGGAAATATAGCATAATTATTGTTTCTACTCCAGTACGCCCTAATGTTACGAAAATGTGTTGCAAGTGGCAAATAATTAATATTTTTGGCTTTCATCGAAGCCTATTTTAAATTTCCAACTATTTTCGCTTTTCTTAGAACAGTCTATATTCCATTCAACCGGAATACCTACTGCGCCAGCTATTAAAATTATCCTAATTAGCTTTACAAAAGTTTGCAATTATAAACTATACTTTATTTATAAATATTAATATTTGTTATCAAACAGTTGCAATTACGTCGAAATGTCTCTCTCTATATATTAAAAAGTAACTTAAGGAAATAAATATTATTTCATTCAAATATATCTAGAAAAAATCAAATAATTAACCAAACAAATATATATATATATAATTTCATTAATAGATAATTTCACAAGACCAGTACTTGTTAAATTTTACAGTTTCACCTATGACGAAATTTTTCTCGATGGAACTATTCAATATAAAATTTTACACAACGGAACGATTATTTTTATTAACCAGAAAATACAATAACCATAACGAAACAATGTTTTGTGTTAACAGCTAGATCAATTAACCATAACAAACATGGTTCTTATTAACCAGGAAGTCTAACAACTATAAAAACACGATGTTTTATGTTAACAGGTAGATCTAATAACCACAAAAAAACATGGTTCTTATTAACCATGAGGACTAATAATCATAAAATAGGAATCTTTGATGTTTAATAGTAGATCTAATAATCATAACATAATAATAGTTTCTGTTAACCAGGAGGTCTAATACCCATAACATAAAATAATGTTATATGTTAACAAGCAGACCTAACAAACATGACTAGGCGATGGTTTTATTAGACAGAAGATCTGGTAGCATAACAAAAAGATTAATAGCATCAATGCTACATATAAATATATGATTACCACGTGAGTAAAAGACACATCAAAACACTTTACGTACAATACTCCACAACGTGAAGTCTAATCTTATTCTTTCGATTTGCCCTTATCCAACAATACTGTTAAGGGGTGGAATCCCCTAAGTCAGTATAACTCAGTGACAGGTTGTGACTCAAATGATAGATTAGGATTCATATTTATTTTTAGGTATCGTTTTGTTATGTTCACTAGATCGTCTAAAAAATAATCTCTTTTTTTGTTATGCTACCAGATCTTCCGTCTAATAAAATCATCATTTTGCTATACTACCAGATCTTCTGTCTAATAAAATCCTCATTTTGCTATGCTACCAGGTCTTCTGTCTAATAAAACCATTATTGTGTCATGGTTAATATATCTTATGTCTAATAAAGACAATTGTTTTGTTATGCTACCAGCTCTTCTGTCTAATAAAACCATTGTTTTGTCATAGTTAATATATCTTATGTCTAATAAAAACCATCATTTTGTTATGGTTACTGGATCTACTGTCTAATAAAAACTGTCATATCTCCTATAATTCTAATACACAGGAAAATATTTCATAATAAGTTATAATCGTACAAAAAGTGTTAGATATTTTATCAAATTTAAAATCATGATTTTCTCACGGAGCACCCATCAATCTAGGACGGAATACCAATGTTCCGTGGAACATAGTTTGGGAAACGCTGGTTTAGAGAATGGAACAGAAGAGATGGACCAATAGGTCTCATTAGTTACAAAACACTATGTTATTTTAATGTTAAGGTAACACTGAAACGTTTTGTTAAAGATTTGTACAAGTCCATTAAGTATATTATGAGTATTTTTCAGTTTTTACGCTAAAGTTATCAAAATTCAACTGTTCATTTGTTTACAATTGTTGAACATTTTCGTAAGGTTGGTCCAGGTCCATTACCTACCATGTTGATGATACGTAACATTCGTTTAGAACCATTAAATTCTTTGATAAAATATTTTAAAGACCACTAGGATCAACAGATACCGGTTATATGTTCTCTCGCCATATGCTGTACTAAATATTAATTAACTAATTACTAAAAGTATGGATACGTTTTTCATTACTGTAGTACTGTATTATCAAGTTGAATACAAATGTTTATTTTAATTTTAAAATTATTTACTATGAACAGTTGGGTGACACTAATGAAATTATAGCAAGGAAGAAAAGTAGATTCGCTTATTTCTATCTAAACCAGTATGTTAGATGCATAATGTATAAAGAAAAATGTATTTCTTTGAATGTCTCAGCATTTTCGTTTTTATTTTTTTAATTAAGAAGTCATGTACTACTATCACCGCGCAGTGGCGACTTAAAGAACTATCTTTCTTTGTGTGATATACACTGATCAATACCATGAAGAGAAACTACACATAAGATATAGAGGGAAAACTTTTGCGTACAAAATATATAGTGAAAATGACAGAGTGGTAAATTACTAGAAGCAATTTAGAATGTTGAGAGTTTTCTTCATTAATCTTGATGACGTCTCATGGAGAGAGTTGAAAGCTAGCTCCAACAAGAACCGGATATTAGTCAACTTGATATAACCCAGTTTTATTAGAATACCTTTTAACATTGTTTGTTTTGACCCACTTGGATAAGGAATTATTTTTTTTATTTTTTTGAAATCGTGTTCCTGTGGTTATTGGTTCCTGAGATTGAGAAAAACACTTGTTTTGTTTGTGGTTTTAAACTCACGCAGTAATCCTATATTTATATAAAAATTTCAAGAATATGTAGCACATTGGGTTTCACATTTATTTTTTAGTATTTTAAAAATCTTGCGTGGTTGAATAATTTACCAGATTCCCATATCTATTCTACATAATATCTTAGTGGAGAGGTTTGTACCTAAAATATATTATAAGCATAAAAATGTAAAAATTCATTAATATGTAATTTGATTAAATAAATAAATGAATAATATACAAATCTAGAGGGCGCTGCGCGCGCAACATACTCTCCACTGATATTTCACATGTCTGGTGTTCCGTTAGCTTTTTCTCAACTGAAAAGTGTTCAGTGGCCAAAAAAGTTTGGGAACGCTGCTCTAAACTAAAACTATCAATAAATAAATTTTAAAAAATATTAAAGCCAGCTCTTATCATTCATATACTTATCAAGCTTTCTTTTAAACTCACTTAACTTTACTGCTTCCACAACATCTGAAGGCAACCCATTCCAAAGGGCAACCCTGTTAGAAAATAAAACTGTCTTAGCTGAATATGACTCCTATCTTGCAAAAATGTATATTTGTGTCCCCTATTCCTACTATTCTCACTGTTAAATATGAAAAAAGATGATGCATCAACACTATCAATTCCCTTTACAATCTTAATCACCTCAATCAAATCTTCCCTAACTCTTCTTTTTACAATAGAAAACAGTTTGAGAGATTTCAACCTCTCCTTGTATGACAACCCCCTCCATATCAGGCACCATTTTATTAATCCTTCTCTGAACCCTTTCCAACAACTCAATATCTTTCCTAAGGTA
>NW_013669312.1:0-3364 GCF_000517525.1 Limulus polyphemus
TCTGCTGGCCTGGATGGGTCTTCCACTGATTCTACAAGCAATGGGCTCCCATGGGGATGTTTGTTTATCCTACCCCAAATTATTTTCTCTGACAAAGGGGGTATTGTAGTTGATTTAAGTGCAGTGACATGCAGATCATCGGATATAGCAACACTTACTGAAGTCTGGCCTTTGTTTTTCCAATCGTCATTTTATCGAAGTTAACTTCACACTTCCTTGGTAGTAGATAGTCCAATCCTAATATGCATTCGTCTTCAATGTCAGCCAAGTATACTTTGTGTCTGTTCTTCATGCCCATGAGCTCGATAGTTACCCACACTGGTCCCCACAACCTTGCAGAATGTCCTGTCACACCACAGAGCTTCTGTACAGCTTCTGGTACTCCTTTGTTTTCCAGCACCTTGATGCTCACAAGGGTTTGCTGAGATGCAGAATCTATGAAAAAGTTGCACCTTTGGCCATCCAGCTTCCCTGTCACGTAGATACTACGTGTGCTTGTCATTTTACACTTAGCTGTTGGGACTTTCACGATGGAGCATTGAGCTCTCTTGTGCCCAAGTTTGTTACAGTGCCAGCAAAGTCCCTCAAACTTCTCTGAAAGCTGAACTTTTCTGGCCTTGAATCCAAATGACTGTACCAATCTCGATACCTCTGTGCTGGACTTAACGTAGGATTCAAATTCGAGAGCTCTGGCCATTGCATCCTGCATGGTAGAGGGGTGTGCTTGCTTCACTTGTATCTTAAGTTGTGGACTGTCCAAGGTATCTACGAACTGATCCCTCAGCAACAACTTGAGGAGATCGGTTGATGCAGTTGGGTAGGCCTTGTGTGCCATGCTCTCCACGTCCTGTGCCAGTTCTTGCAGGCTCTTCCCTTTAGCACGGATTCTCGTCCTAAACCTTGCCCTGTAGACTTCTGACTGATTCTGGGTTCCATACCTGAGTTCCAGAGCCTCTACCAGTGCTCTATAGTTGTGTCTGTCTGCTGCTGTCAACTGTCCAAGTATTTCCAGTGGTTGTCCCTTCAAGCTCATTGCCAGATATACTGCTTTCTGCTCCTCTGTCCATCCATTCATCTCTGCCAGTAGCTCAAACTGCACTCTATATGCTTCCCACAGTGCTTTTCCATCGAATTCCTGTGGCTTCCTTCGCACTGGATCACTCCTATTACTGGCATTCATATCTGGGATGTGACTTCTAACGGGACTGAATATGTCTGCATTAGGGTTTAGCTGCGGGCTCTGTAAGGGGCTTGCCATTGTCTGGGGCTGATTAAGTCGATGGTCAATGTATCCTTTTTGTAAAAGACAATAGATCGTCCTTTAACGTATCTAATTCGCTTTTAAATTTAGTAATGTTTTCCATTTGTACTTCTTGTTTCCTTTCTTGTTCCAGTTGCCACTGCTGTAGTCTCTCTTCTTGTTTCTTTTCTCGCTCTTCTTGTTTATTTTCTTTTTCCTCCAACAACTACTGTAATCTCTCTTGCTTATTTTGCTGTTCGAGCTGCCATTGTTGTAGGTTTTCTTGCCACTGCTGTAATCTTTCTTCTTGTTTCTTTTCTCGTTCTTCTTGTTTATTTTCTTTTTCCTCCAACAACTGCTGTAATCTCTCTTGCTTATTTTGCTGTTCGAGCTGCCATTGTTGCAGGTTTTCTTGCAACTGCTGTTGTCTCTCTTCTTGTTTCTTTTGCTGTTCTTGTATTGCTGCCATCAAATCTGCTAAGCTGTAGTTTGATTTTCCGCCTCTCATTTCCATCTTCTTTTTTTTTATTTATCCCACTTCTGACACCAATTTGTTACGTCTCCGTTTGTTAGTTAACTTCCGTAACTTAGTTCCGACGAAATTTTAGTGACACAAGTCCTTTCTTAAATGAAACTGGTTTATTCTTTCTGAATATAACTTTACCGATACACTCAATTTCAACAGTTGCGCTATAACAAAGTATAATTCACGTATCACAAGCTAGACTTCAACAATATGTCTCTCTCTGATTGCAGTTCAATTACTCATTACCTACACACACATTGTTGTCGCGTTGTGAGCGTCTTATATATATACCAGACAAACATATATCTAGTAAATGCTAGGGCATTCACGAAGGAACAAGATAGTTCTAGAAACGTGGCGTGACACTAGTCACGTGACCTCGCTGACGCAACAATACATTATCTGGTAATTATAGTCAAGTTCCATAGGGCATGGGATCCTGGTTGTGTACTCCAGTGTGCAAATTCTTCTTTCATTACAATTCTTCTTTCTTCTTTGTGTAGAGGGCTCTGTGAAAACAGAAATATGTTTCTTTTTTAACTTATTTACATGCGTTGTTTTAAATTTCAACTCTGGTATTTGTCGAATTAAAGTGTTATAGTACTAATCCAGCTGTGGCCATGTGGTTTAACAGTAACTTTATTGTAAATTTTATGAGTTTTGTTCAAATGATAAATAATTTACCCTACGTATAGAAAAGTGTTCACTACATTTATCTTAACTATCTGGTCAAGATAAGAGGATTTTATACCATAATATGCATTTAGTTTATTAGTTTTTGTTGGATATACAAGACTGTTTAGTGTAAGCCTTATTACTTAATTTATTTTGTGACTTAATATTTAATGATTGTTTAGTTTTCATGACAGGGGTGTTGAAGGTTGATTGTTTTAAAAGCATTAGTTTAACTGTGCGAGTCGTACATTGTGTATGTAGTTAATTGTTGTGGTAGGTTTTAGTAATATTGTTGCCTTCACGTTACTCGAATATTCGGTATTTTTCTCGTTATCTCAAGTGAGTATTGTTACACTATAGCGTCACACGCGTAGTTTATAGAAAGTTCGAAGCCTCAGTGAACAGCATATTGTTACGACAGCGGAAGTCATGTGACGCTAGTAATACGTCATGAGCTTCTAGAAAATTCATGTCCGATCGTGAAACCTCGAGTGTTTACTAGATGTGCGGTATTATTGTATATAAGACCTCCAAGAAGTGACGGCAAAAATGGAATTGAATTACAGACAGAGATAGAGACGGACAATTGAAGTCAAGCGCGTGAATCGTTCGTTGTGAATTATAGCGTTTGTTTAAGTTAACTGACTGTGGGAATTAAGTGTATTGCAAAGTTGTATTGAGAGAGAATAAACTAGTTTTATTTAAGAAAGGACTTGTATCGCTTAAGTTTCTTCGGAAATAATTTTTACGGAAAATTAACAAACGAACACAGAGGTGTAACAAATTGGTGTCAGGGAGTGGGACAAAAAAAAAGATGGAACTAGAAGCGGCAAATGAAACTACAGCTTAGCATATTTGATGGCAGCAATACGAGAACTAGCAAAAGAAACAAGAAGAACGAGAACATAAACAAGAAGAGAGAC